>NC_057801.1:769028656-769111467 GCF_018294505.1 Triticum aestivum
ACAAAACCCCCAGCTCATGCCAGCTGCTGACGCGTGAATGCCTTTTGGTCCCGGTTGGTATTACCAACCAGGACTAAAGGTCCTCCTGCCTGGGCGCCCCGTAGCGGCCACATGGAGCCCCTTCTGTCCCGGTTCGTAAGCAAACCAGGACTCAAGGTTTTGGGTTTTAGTCCCGGTTCCAGAATCAGGACTAAAGCCCATCTGAAACCAGGACTGATGCCCAGTTTTCTACTGGTGCTTATGGATACTCTTACTTTGAAAAAGCTAAAGTTGAACTTTGTGCACTTCCCAACAACATGCATGAGTTACCGACCAAAGATGGTTGACCTCTTGTGTCCGTGGCAATATCTTAAGGCATTAATTACTAGGAGAAGCCCAACCAAGTGTTGGTTTAAGGGCACTTCGGAGTGGAGTTACTCCTCGTCTAGCATTCCAAAATACTTAAAGGTTTAGATTTGTCTTAAGTCAAATATCTTTAAGTTTAACTAAATCTATTGAAAAATACAACAACATCTATGACATTAAATTAGCTTTACTAGATTTATCATGAAATATATTTTTCATAATATATCTATTTGATGTTAGAGATGTTAATATATCTTTCTATATACATGGCCAAACTTAAATGAGTTCGACTTAGGACGGACCTAAAACTTGAAGTATTTTAAAATGGGCGGGGTTATTATATATAGGAGGCATGTTGCTCTCCCTGTCTAAAGGATATTGCTAGAGTGGCATGTGACACACAAAATAGCGTGCATAGTTTGAGGGTGAATATCACGTACTCCCACGTCTTCCATGCTCCCACTACTAGGAAAACGGCTATAGCTAATATCGACACTAATGGTGCATCATGTATGTTGTGCGCCATTAATGGTCATATTACTAACGGCGCACCTGGTGTGTGGTGCGCCATTACTAGTTTTGTCCTGCCCCCACACCCTTCCCAGACTTAGCAGTGGCGCACCGGGGGAAAGTGCGCCATTACTAGTTTTAATTAGTAATGGCGCACCACACCCACGGTGCGCCACTACTAGTAATTTTTTTTTCAATTTTTTTTCATAACTAGTAATGGCGCACCACACACCAGCTGCACCATTAGTAACCCTGGTTACCAATGGCGCATTCCTAGGAGGTGCGTCATTGGTAACCTGAGAGTAGTTAGATATTTTTGACAGCCACCTACCACACTCACTTTCCCCACTTCATTCTCTCCACCTCTACCAAGCTTGGTCTCAGCTGCCTCCTCCTCCTCACCTCATTTGCACCATAGATTCACCCAAATTAAGTGGTTAAATTTCCTTTTTTTGATAGGTAAGTAAGGGGAAAGCTTTCTTTATGTTCTAAATCTACTTTTTTCTCCCTCCAACGTACACACTTTTTATGGCCTAGATCTACGTATATTTGTGGTGTTGCATATGTTTGTGTTTATAGGTACCGGTATTTGAAATGCGATAGTTGCCAATATTTTGCCGGAATGTTGATTCATTTCCGTTTCAGCGAGAATTTGGCACTATGTATTCTTTTTGGTCCTATTTTTAGGAAAAGTCATGCCAATTTTTCTTTGGTTATAAAATATCGTTTTGCTACCCCGCAGGCGACCATGGTCTGCACGATGACCGAAGGCATCGTGAATAGGTTTTTGAGCTCCGCGAAGGCCGAGATGCTTCAAAAGAACGAGATGGAGATAAGATGTCCGTGTCGAAGATGCAAGCTGAAGAGCCTTATGGACCCGGATCCCAGACAGGTGCGGGACCACCTGCTCGTGTGTGGTTTCATGGATGGCTATCGGTGGCAAGGTGATGAAGATGATTATGAAGTCGTCCATGGGGGCCGGGCAAGAAATAAGGAAGGGCAGCAAGACAATAGCGGCGAGGGCGGGCGAGAAGACGAAGAATCTCCAGGACATGATCACGAAGTAGATGCAGGACACAGTCATCATGTAGAAGATGCCGAACATGATGATGAGGAAGATCAAGACGAAGGGCATGATCATGAAGATGAAGATGCCGGAGCAGACGACGATGGACCATTGATGCGCTGGGTGCAGGACCCTCATATTCAAGAGCTGCTTCTCAAGCAGACGGGTAACGCAAGAGCTGCCGCCCAAGAGAAAGCCAAGCTGGATCAACTGAAGATAGACACGGTTACTCCATTGTATGAAGGATGCAGGCCCGAGGATACCCGCCTGAAAGTAACGCTCATGGCTCTGGAGATGAAGGTAAAACACAAAATGACCGACACATGCTTCGATGAGAACATGTCATTCTGGCACGAACGTCTTCCCAAGGGGAACAAGTGCCTGACCAGTTTCGAGGAGGCAAAGAAAATCGTGTGTCCTCTGGATCTACCACACGTGAAATACCATGTGTGCATGTACGATTGCATCATTTATCGGGACGAGCACGCGGAGTCTACCATATGTCCGGTGTGCGGCGTCACTCGATACAAGAAGAGGAAGAAAGCTCCTCGAAAAGCGGTGTGGTACTTTCCGATCACTCCTCGTCTGCAGCGGTATTTCACGGACACTAAGCTAGCAAAGCTCCTGCGTTGGCACGTGGATAGGGAGGAGAAGAAGCGAGAAGATGACGGAAATGATCCAGAGATAAATAAAAAGGACAAGATGCTGAGTCACCCTAAGGATGCGAGCCACTGACAAGCGTTGAACTTCGAACACCCAGAATTTGGGGACGATCCAAGGAACATCGTGCTGGGCACGAGCACCAATGGAGTCAATCCGTTTGGCAGCTAGAGAAGCACACATAGCACCTGGCATGTGTTTGTGTGGATGTACAACCTTCCCCCCTGAATGTGCATGAAGAGGAAGTACATTCACATGAGTATGCTAATTAAAGGGCCGAAACAACCAGGGAACGACATCAATCTGTATCTGGGGCTGCTGAAAGAGGAGCTAGACACGCTGTGGAAAACGCCAGCCAATACGTGGGACGCCGCAACGAAAGAATATTTCCCTATGAGAGCCGCACTGCTCACGACGGTGCACGACTATCTCGGATACGGATATGTTGCGGGGCAGGTGGTCCATAGATTTTGTGCATGCGTCAGGTGCATGGATGACACAATGTATCGCCAGCTAGATAGAGATCCCGGGTCTTCGAAAACCGTGTTCATGGGACATCGAAGGTGGCTTCGCAACGATGACGCATGGAGAAAACGCAAGGATCTATTCGATGGTGAAACCGAACCCCGAAGACCCCCACGTACGAGGAGCGGCGAGGAAATAGACGAGCTGTTGAAAAATTGGAAAGAGTGCCCACCGTCGGGAAAGAAGCGAAAGGCGCCAGAGACGCTGCTGAAGGTATGGAAAACGAGGTCTGTTTTCTGGGACTTGCCGTACTGGAAGATCCTCCGTGTGCCTCACAGCCTTGATGTCATGCATATCACGAAGAACGTGTGCTAGAGTATGCTTGGTACCCTGCTCAACATGCCAGAGAGGACCAAAGATGGGCCGAAAGCAAGGGCAGACTTGCAATCAATGGGCATCAGGGAGGAGCTTCACGCAAAACGCCCTAATGATGATGATGATGAGGCGAAGGACACGGAAATTCGTCGCAAAGGCAAAATGGCCAAGAAGATCAAATATGACTGCCCTCCCGCGTGCTTCACTCTAAGTCAGAAGGAGATCGAGCAGTTTTTCACCTGCCTCATAGGAGTAAAACTTCCTTACAGTTACGCGGGGAAGATAAGCAGATACCTAGATTCAGCGAAGCAGAAGTTTAGCGGGATGAAGTCTCACAACTGTCACGTGCTGATGACGCGGATACTTCCAGTTGCAATCCGTGGGATCATGGACGCGCACGTCCGTGAAACGCTATTTGGCCTATGCAACTTTTTCGACGTCATCTCTCAGAAGTCGGTTGGCGTGAGGCAACTCAGAAGGCTACAGGAAGAGATCATGGTGATAGTATGCGAGCTTGAGATGTACTTCCCGCCCGCATTCTTCGACGTTATGGTGCATCTGCTGGTCCATATCGTGGAGGATATCATCCAACTCGGGCTGACGTTCCTGCACAGCATGATGCCGTTCGAAAGGATGAATGGTGTCATCAAAGGATACATTCGCAACAGGGCACATCCAGATGGAAGCATAGCCAAGGGCTTTCTGACCGAAGAGTCCATCTCCTTCTGCACGAATTATCTAGGCATCGAGAACCCGTTGGTCTGGCCATCAACAGGCACCTCGGCAGGCTCGCTGGATGGGGTCACCACGAGGGTCGCCGCGAAGTGCATGTCGACTTCAAGGGTCGACTCGCCGACTTTGAAAGAGCAAACCTAATCGCGCTACAACACATAGACGTGGTCGATCCTTGGGTGGTAGAGCACAAAATCTTTATTGAGAAGACATACAATGACCGAGGCCAACAGAGGACGGACGGAGATATAATCAAAGAGCACAACTCATGTTTCACGCGTTGGTTCAAGGAGAAGCTTCTGTCGTACCCTTTACATGAGGATTCTTCCGCGGAAGAAAAACTCATATTCGCCTTGTCACAGGGCGCCGAGCACAACCTGATGACCTATGAGGCGTACGATATCAACAGCTACACATTCTACACCAAGGAAAAGGACATGAAGAGCGATTATCAGAACTCCGGGGTAACGATGGAATCCTACACCGGCAACGACAAGGACAGATACTACGGAAGGATTGAGGAGATCTGGGAGCTGAGCTACGCTAGAGAGAAGGTCCCGATGTTCCGTGTATGATGGGCCAAGAGGTATTTCACCACCATGGTTATACCCGAAGCCAAATCCAAGACCCCGGGCGCAAACGTCACCACGAAAAATGAGCCATGGGTACTGGCTTCCCAAGTGGACCAATGCTTCTTCATTACCGACCCGTCAAAGCCCAGTTGTGTTGTCATGAGGAGAGGCAAAAGGAACATCATCAGAATAGATGGAGTCGCCAATGAGCAAGACTTCGACAAGTACGGCGACCCGAAGATGGAAGATGACGACGACATGAAGTACCATACACCACAAGAAGAAGCAGGACCACCCTACCTAAAGGACGTCCGTTCAAGAGAAGAACTCAAGGGGTTCCGGGGCTAAATTATTCAACCGCGAGAAAGAAGGGCAAGAAGATTGTGAAAAGATAGCTAAGATCGAATCACGACATGTTGGCCGCGTGTGTGTGTCAGCGGCAAGCTCAACTATTACATGCAACTAAATTATTACATGTATCACTTGATTTCAACCATGTCATCTAATTCTATATCTTTGCACAATGGTTTTATCACTCCATTTGCATTTTTTTTCTTTTATCTCAAATCTTAAATTATTACATGCAACTAAAAATCCAAAGAAATAAAAAAATTAGTAATGGCACACCAGGAGAAGGTGCGCCATTGCTATCACGGTGTTTATGCGCACCCCTAAAAGGTGTGTCATTGATATACCAATTTTTATGGCGCACACCTAAAAGGTGCGCCATTGCTATCCCCCCACCCACTAAAATGTCCAAGACCCAGTCCTCCCGCTCCCTCTCCTCCTTCTCCTCGGTCTCCTCCCCGTCCTACAGCCGCTCCCCTCCCGACAGCGGCCGCAGCTGGTGAGCCAGCCACGCCGCCGGAACTCACCCACCCGCTCCCCCCTCTCTCATTGCTTGCTCTATTTCCTCGCAGCTCGTCCGCCGCGCGGAGGGGCTGCTCGCCGCTGCCACTGCGAGAGGGGGCCAAGGGAGGCCGCTCGTCCTCGCCCTCGCCGCCGCCCAAGAAACACTTGCCTCCCCCTCCGCCCGCGAGGAAACTCTCCCCCTGCTCCGGTCCCCGACGAGTCGTCGCTCATCCTCCTCGTCAGCCGCCTCTCTAGGAACGTCACTGAGAGCCATCTCAGGGAGATCTTCGGTCAGCAAAACCACTCCTTTCCTGTCCCCTTCGGCGTCAACGACGTGCTCCGCTTCGGCGTCAACGACATCGTCAGGGGCGACCTCACGCCGCCGCACCCCGTCCAGGCCACCATCCATAAGGTGAGCCCCTTCGTTTCCCCCGGGACCTCCAAACCCTAGCTAGCTCTAAATCTGATTGTTTCGTGTGTACGCGCCGCGTAGGAGACCAAGTTCTGGGACGACAAGAAGAGCTTCGGGACGAGGCCATCTACGGATCCGCCTTCAACATCCGCAAGGATCTGGCCGCCCAAATCCTCTCCAGGTTCGCTCTCTCGCTGCCCCCACCTTTTCTCCTCCTGGAAATAGGTTCTGGCTAACTACTAAGAGTAATTGGTAGCCGATGTGGTCATTCATAATTTTTTGGCCATCTGATTGGGCAGCTGCAATTTGTTGGAATCGTGAATTTGACCTTACTGTGAGAACCGGATGTGCTAATATCTTGTACTTCTAGTCCATGTGTTAATATCTCAGAAATTCGATAAGGGTCGTGAATACATTGCTGCTGATGATAGTGTGCCATTTGCCGCCCCCTTTAGCCGATTACCCACCATTGTGTGACTTTGTGTGATTCTTTTTACTGCTTGAAGTTCAGTTCTTAGTGCGTTTTGTTCTGTGAATATATATCGCTGCATTGTGCCGCGGAGAACTATGGCGAAGTTCAGTTCTTAGTGCGGGGACAAATAATTACCCCTTTCTCCTGAAATGTTGATTAATTTCCGTTTTGGTTGAGAACGGGGCACTCCTAGGTCAAGAAAATTAGCAAAGGTCATGCCCAACTTTCTTGACCTAGAAGGTGCCCGATTCTCAACCGAAACAAAAATTAATCAACTTTTATAGACAAGTTAAACATAATTCTCTGCATGGATGAGGTTCAGATCAACAAATCAGCAAGTTAAGCATAAAATGGCAATAAAGAATACAGGGTCTTGAAAACAGTTATGAAAATGTTCAGGTTGGGTTTTGCTCATTGTGAATTCCCACGCACCCCGCTCTCCTCCGCTCTCCCCCGCTCCTCCCATGCTCCTCCCGCCGTGCGCCACTCCGACGCCGGTGTCCACCGCGCTAAGGTGCTCTCGCCGCAGCCACTCCGACTGCGGCGACCACCTCCCTTGCCGCTGTCGGCCTCTCCTCCCGGCTTTGGTTCCCCCCTCCCCATGGCTGCCAGCCCCAGATCTGTGACCTCGTCCTTCCGCCCGCAGGGTGAGCGCCCGGTGGTGTCGGGGTTGGGGATCTCGTCCAGCTCCGAGGACTCGGACGCTCGGGGCCCGGATGCGGTGGTGGACGGCGCCCCTACCCCTGGGCCGGTGCAGGCCCCGTGGGTGCGTCCGCCTCCCTCCAAGAAAGAGCTTTGGAGGATGAGGCACTCCCCCGACGGGCCGAGCGGCTGTGCGAGGGCCCCCGCGCGGCCTGTGTCGCCGGTCGCCGAAATCTCGCCGGAGATGAGAGACAAGTGTTTCAAGTGCTTGGAGAAAGGCCACTACAAGAACGAGTGCACCAACCAGATCGTATGCTTTCGGTACGGCCTGCCTGGCCACGGCTCCAAGGATTGCAAGCGGCCGAGAAGCCCTTCACCGGTAGATGACCTGCGCAGGGAGGCGGTGGCCAAGGTCGCGCGTCGCTCGGCTCCTTCCTCGCGGCCGGCACCCGCCGCGGGTCCTTGCGGCTCGGGCCAGTTCGTGGCGCCCCTGTCCGCGTCTCGGGGCGTGGAGACAGCGTGGCCACCCCTGGCGCCGCCGCAGCTGCAAGTGGAGGCCAGGGTCACCGAGGTGCCCGCGGAGCTTTGCGTCGTCAGGTGCTCCGCGTTGGTGTCCGATCTAGAGCGTCGTCTCCAGTTCGCCATGGTGGCCTACGTGGGCGGCCAAAGGAGGCTGCTTGTGCTGGCGCGCGTGAAAGAGATTCTTGCTGGGAAGCTGGACATCCCCCCAGAGCTCGTGTCGGTGCACTGCTACAGGCCAGAGGATTTTTTGGTGGTTTTTGCTTCGGCGGAGGTGCGGAACAGAGTGGCGGCTTGCCCCTCGGTGGAGTTCGAAGGAGACAGGCTGCACTTCAGGCCATGGAACCGGCAGTCGCAGGCAGTTCATTCGGTGTTTGGTTTCAAGGTGTGGCTGGAAATCAAGGGCATCTCCCATCATGCTTGGGATCGCTCGGTGGTGGAGGAGCTGCTCGGATCGTCATGTAAGGTGGAGGCGGTGGCTCCTGAGACGGCTTCCTGTTCTGACTTATCCTCGTTCAAACTCACAACATGGATGGCGAGCCCACAAGATATCCCCACGGTCCGTTGGTTGGCTGTGCCGGAGCCGGGCATGGAGGCGCCGCCCGCGCTTCTGCAATACAAGATCCTTATTCACATCGACATGATCATGGATTTGAGGGAGGCCGGCGAGCCGTGGTTCTTCGGTAACTCTTCGGACTGTGGTCAAAGTGGCCTCCCAGACAATGATGATGGTGATCTTGCGGGTAGCGGGCCGAGGCCGCGGAGGTTGGCATGGTAGTTCGGCGTCCCGGATGTTTGGATCGGCGGTCACGGCGGTGCGGCTGCCGGAGCTGGGGGTGGGGCCTGGTCCAGACCAATGGGGCAAGACTGGCGCCTCCCCCCCATGGAGTCCCCACCTGTCGTCGTGATGGAAGCCCCAGCTGTCCCTATCCTGAGCAGGCTGACGCAACGCCTCTCTGCTTTCAAGCGATTGACTGGTCAAGCCACTCGAGGCACTTCGTACAACAAGGATGCTGAGATTTCAAACGAGACCGGAGGAAGATTGGCCGCACAATTGGTGGTGGCCTCCGAGCAAGCAGTGGAGGATAGAACGCTGGCGCAAAACCCGAGGGAAATCCTCCCGCCCCGGCCGCAAGGGCAAGTGGCGACAAACCAGTGAATGGAAGTGGTGGACACATGCGCTGCGGCTGACCAGTAGTCTAGTGCGCCGATGGTGGGGCTGCAGGCGACAGCCCAACGGGAGGAAGTGGTGGGCACATGCGCTGTGGCTATTCAGTCTGGGGCGCTGATGGTAGGGCCGCAGGTGTCAGTTCCAGAGATTCCAGTCGCCTTTGAAAAGGAGGTGCCAATCATCGAAACGGTGGCTGTCGATGTGGGGATGCTGGGATCCCAAGGGAGAGAGCTAATTGGGTGCTCGATCGGCTCAGAAAATCTGCATGTGGCATCGCGGGAGGACCCGTCCAAACCGTTGATGGATGTGTCGCCTGTGGACATGCAGGCGGCAGCGGACCCAAGGCATGACAACACGTTGGAGGCGCTGGTGGTGCCACCTGGCGCGCCCCTGGTTGCGGTTGCCACACAGCCAGCGGAGGGTCATGAGTCGGTCGGGACCCACCCTGATGGGATTCATGCAAGCGTTGCATGCGATCCTGTTCACGTAGCTTTGCCATTGAGTGTGCATGCAGAAAGCGAGAGGCTTGCCGAGGTGCATGTGGGAGAGGGCGCCAAAGAGAAGTGCCTGGCAATGGTTGTGACCAACGACCCAGCCAATGGACTGACACCCAAGAAGGTGGAGATGTACGCGAAGCTCAAGGCCTTTTGCTCTGGCATTGTGAAGCTAGCACCACCAATACTCAAGGAAGTCCAGGCTTCCACCATGCGGATTGAAGCAGAACCATTCACCCCAAAAAGAACCACCTGAGCAACCAAGAAATCGACTCAGCAGAACGCGCAAAGAGCCACGCCAGCAGAGAATGTGCTCTTGCGCACATTAGGGATTGTCCCGGAAGATCTGGAAGTGACGGACACGGCCATGCAAGAGCTCAAGACACTCTTCGACTCCCCTCTACGCGAGCAGCATGTACGGGTGATTGCTGCCTTGTTTGGCAAGGCCTTACCTGTGCAGCTTTCTGAAGCCAGTACCGGAGTGACGGAGGGAGTCGGCACACACTGAGCGTGCTTCGAGATGGATGGTGGTGCAAATCTGTTCCATGGATTTGAACCCATCGGTGACGTGCTGGAACGTTCGAGGTTTGAACAACCCAGCGAAGAGAAAAGCGGTCAAAGACTTCCTTCTATCGGTGCAACCTAATCTAGTGTGTCTGCAAGAAACTAAGCTCGATGTAGTCGATAACTTTATTTTAATGCAATGCTGTGGACCGTCCTTAGACGGGTTTACTTATCTGCCGGCGATTGATACAAGAGGTGGAATTATCCTTGCTTGGGACACCACCGTGATGATAGTCGATCACATCTCGCGTGACACAAACTCCATCACTGGACTGGTGCACCCCAAGTCAGGGGAGGATTGGTGGGTCACGGTGGTCTATGGGTCACAAGGAAACGACCTCAAGACACTATTCCTTGAGGAATTGACTGCGAGGCAAGCAGCTTGTCCGGGACCATGGATGGTCCTTGGCGATTTCAACCTAATTCTTAGAGCTTCGGAGAAAAACAACTTGAATCTTAACAGGGCCATGATGAATAAGTTCAGGAGCTTTGTCGACAATAATGACCTTAAAGAGCTCTACATGCACGGGCGTCACTTTACGTGGTCGAACAAGAGAGATACCCCAACAATGACCAAAATCGACAGGATCCTCGTCTCGGTGGATTGGGAATTGGCGAGGCCAAACTATCTATTGCAAGCTCTCTCGACTAGCGTTTCTGATCATGCCCCACTCCACCTTTCGACAAATGCTGCTTACTGGCCGAGGAAAAGATTTCGATTTGAGAGCTTTTGGGTCAAGCTAGAGGGCTTCGAGCAGGTGGTGAAGGATGCATGGGTCTGCGATCAGGCCATCGTAGATCCTTTCAAGAGACTCGATGCACTCTTCCGCAACGCTACGGCAGCACTTCAAGCGTGGGGGCAGAGGAAAGTTGGGATATCAAACTTCAGATGGCGATTGCCACAATGGTGATCTTTCGCCTGGATCAAGCGATGGAAACTAGAGGGCTCACCGAGCTGGAGACGTGGCTAAGAAGAACACTTAAGCTAGCACTCCTAGGGCTGGCTTCGCTCGAGCGCACGATCGAGAGGCCAAGATCGAGACACAGATGGCTCCGCGAGGGAGACGCCAACACCCAGTTTTTTCAGTTGGTCGCTAACGGGAGGAGAGCAAAGAACTTCATACCACAGATTAGGCGAGGAGAGGAGATCGCCACTGATCAGAGCCGCAAGGAAGAAATTTTCACAGAGGCCTTTCATAACTTGCTTGGCACGACACAGGCCAGAGTGCACACGCTAAACCTACAGTCGATGGGCATGAACACGCTAGACCTGGGCTGTCTGGATGTGCTATTCATGGACGAGGAGGTTTGGTCAACTGTTAAGGAGATGGCCCCGGATCGGGCTCCTGGACCGGATGGATTTACGGCCAAGTTCTACCAAAGAGCTTGGCTATAATTAAGGACGATATCATGGCTGCGCTATTCAAATTTTGTGTCGGAGACGACCGTGGTTTTGCGAGGTTAAATCGTGCGCTGATTGTGCTCATTCCCAAAAAGCCGGATGCCCTAGAAGTGGGTGACTATAGGTCAATCAGTTTGCCGCATAGCTTCTCCAAACTGTTCACCAAGCTCCTAGCTAATCGAATCCGGCCATGCATGAAGGACCTTGTAGCCACCAACCAGTCGGCATTCATCCGAGGCAGAAATCTGCATGATAACTATCTGCTAGTGAAGCAAGTGGCCAGGAAAATACACGCCAGAAAGAACAGAGGTCTTCTTCTCAAGTTGGATATCTGCCGTGCCTTTGATTCCTTGTCCTGGCCTTTCTTATTCGAAGTGCTCCGGGCCAAGGGATTTGGGAATCGATGTCTTGGATGGTTGGCGGCGCTACTGCAATCCTCGAGCACCAGAGTGTTGGTAAACGGAGTACCGGGGAGAAGAATTTGGCATGCAAAAGGACTGCGACAAGGGGACCCGGTCTCTCCCCTACTCTTCATTATTGCCATGGACGCCCTCACGACCATGATTTCCAAAGCCATGTCTGATGGCGTGTTGAGCTCCTTCACTGGAATTACGGCGACGCAGCGCCTGTCCATCTATGCAGACGATGTGGCACTATTTGTCAAACCTACACCCCAGGATCTCCTCTTTGTTCGAATCGCGCTGCAACTTTTTGGGGAAGCCTCGGGGCTGAGAGTCAACTATAGGTAATCTTCGGCTATCTTGATCTCCTAGGATCAGGAAGACAAAGCAAGAGTCGAGCAGATACTACAGTGCACCATTGGAGATTTCCCGTGCAAGTACCTAGGGCTGCAGCTGGCCATCAGACACCTCACTAAGGCGCATTGGCAGCCTCTCTTGGATCAAGTTCTGCACTGCCTCCCGGCGTGGCAGAGAGGCTTATTGCAGAGGTCTAGCCGACTTGTGCTTGTCAAATTGGTGCTTCAGGCCAGACGCGTGCACCAACTGCTCGTTATGAAGGCTCCAGGTTGGGTTCTGGAGGACGTCGATGGCTGGATGCGCGCGTTCTTTTGGGCAGGAAAAGACCGAGTTAACGGTGGCCAATGCCTAGTGGCATGGAGTTCGATATGCAAGCCAACCTGCTTCGGTGGTCTTGGGGTGAAAAGTCTAGGTTTGCAAGGGCTGGCACTCAGGGTGCGTTGGGAATGGTTGCGGCGCACGGGCACACAAAGGCCATGGCATGGGCTGCAGCTTCCGGTGGACAACAATGCTAGACAGGTCTTTGATAGTTTGATTCAGATCACGGTCGGCAAAGGAAATAAGGTCCTCTTCTGGAGAGACAGATGGATCCACGGATTCTCAGTCAGAGAAATTGCGCCTGCGCTGGTGGCCGGTGTGGAAACGTGGATCAGGAACTCCCGTAGGGTCGCTCAGGCCTTGGAAGATGAAAGATGGGCACTCGATGTCCAGCCGCAGACTTCTTTTGGAGCGCTTCTGCAAACTGTCCACCTGAGACACGTTGTCGCCATAGTTCAACGAGATGTGCACATGGAGGATACCTTTGCTTGGCCGCATGACCCTTCGGGCATATATACAACGAGCTCCACCTATGACAAGCTTAACCAGGGTGCGATCAAATCTCCTACTGTTGCTGCGATTTGGCGTAGCTGGGCACCTCTAAAGTGCAAGATCTTTGCCTGGCTCGCAGTGCAGCACCGGCTCTGGACATCTGACAGGCGGGCGCGGCATGGGTTGCAGGACAACACCTCGCCTTGCTACACTTGTTTGCAGGAGGAGGATACAGTTGAGCACATTGTGGTGCAGTGTGTCTATGCTCGCCAGGTTTTCGACTCCTTACAAATCAATGTCCATCCTCCCAATGACACGGACACATTTGTGGAATGGTGGCTTAGGGCTCGCTCTGGCTTCCAAGGGAAGCACAAGCGAGGTATTGACTCGGTTGTCATTGGCGCCGCTTGGATGTTGTGGAAGCAAAGGAACGCCAAGGTGTTCAATCGTTCGGACCAAGTTAAGGACTATAGTGAGCTAGCTAGAGCCATCCTCGATGAAATCCAAGAGTGGTATAATGCAGGTGTGGGTACGGGTGGTTTAGATCGTTTTGTAAGAGATCACACTTGATTTCCTTGTAGGTGGGTGTGAGTGGGTGCTCGGGCGATGGATGTTCGCATCGATCGCTCGAATCTTGTAAACTGTCTTTCTTCCTTCTATAAAGATAAGGTACGCTATTGGCGTACTCTCGAAAAAAATGTTCAGGTTCTAAAAATGTTTAACATAGTTTTGAGCTACTAACTGAAAAACTTCAGGTTCTGGAAATGTTCAGGTTTGGACTTGTAACTGTACTTTTGCAATTTAGGACCATTAATCTACTAGTGTTGTAGATTACGTCCAAAAATGAAGTGCAATCTCTACAAAAATGGAGTACCTGCAGTATTATTCAGAATAAATGCAGTCTAGTTTGTTAACTGAATTTGTTGCTACTCCATGCAGTCCAGATTTTCCTGTTTTCTACTGTAGTTTGTTAACTAAATTCAGATTCAGTTAACTGAATTTACCAAGTGTTAAAAGTGTTAACTGAATTTAACACTTGGGACTTTGGGACTTGGTACAAAAGTGCTCAGTCAAATATTGCTTCAGTGCACAAGACACAAGCAATCATCATCTGTTCATAATTACTCCATAATTATTCTAACTGATCTACTCCATAATATTGCTTCAGTGCACAAGACCTTTCAAATTAAGTTAACTGAATTAGAATGTTACCTCTGCTAATCATTCCTTTTTGAATGAATTTTGTTAACAGAAAATTCATTGTATATGCATTCATTTTTAGTGTATATGCATTCTAGTACACTAGGAATTTTGTTAACTGAATTCCTTTTTGATCCATATATATGCATGCACTGAAAGCTCTTGCGATGTGAATAATTACAGAAGGAAAAGGAACAATCTTTTGGGTAAAGGGGTGTTTATAACCTGTAATGTGAAAATATATAGGATAGAAGAATAGATACTACCCTGATCTCATCCAATAACTCTAGTAGCCTTTTTTCCTATTTAGAGCGAACATGGCCGACAACGATGAGGCCGGCGGTTCAGGCAAGTCATTCTGGGAGCTGTCCCAGGAGATGGAGGAAGAACCTCACCGCTATGAGGACGCCGCGGAAGACACCGATCCCGACTAAACAACCCCTAGTGGAGTCGGGGATGACACCACTGATGATGGCGGCGAACGCACAGATGGCAGCCAACCGAAGAGGCAACGGAAGGACCAGCGCCCGAACGTGCTCGACACCATCAAGGAGGAATTTACTGAAGTGTCCTCCAGTCGGCATCCAACGGCGCCCAAAGAATTAGTCAGTGGGTACGCGGGACAACTCGGGTGAATTCCCCGGAGCACCGTCTCGATCAACACCGAGAACCTAAGGCATCGTGATCGAGGGAATTTGCGCAACCTCCTCTTCACGAAGCTGCACGAACGATACAAGTCCCCCGGTGACTTCGCAAACACACGTCTCTCAGGGAATAAAGTGAATAGTGCCGCCCTCACGAAGATGAGCATGGCCCTGTCTATTTGGAGAGCCGTGGTGAAGAGAAGGATTCTAAGTGGTGATAGTTATGAGAAGATCAAGGAGACAAATCCTTCGATCAGCAAAGCTGACTACCTGGAGTTCAAGATCAAGTGCGAGAGCAACGCATCCGCAGAATCAAGTTAGTGGGGGAAAGATATGTGGGACTTGAACTTAGGGGTCCACAAACTTGGTCCCGGCGGTTACAGAGTGGCGGAATCTAAATGGGACTAGGAGGACGTGGAGCGTGCCGAGCAAGGCCTACCGCCCCTCTTCGATAAATACCATGAAAAGCAGTCCAGGAACTATGTCAGGGTCCGGTACAAGGTGGACCCGGTAACAAAGGAGCTTACCACGGATCCAAAGGTGAAGGCACTTGAGCTTGTTCTGGTAAGGAATACACCCCCGCGTAATTAGCTCCATATGGTTGCATTCTAATTAATGAAGCCAAATTTCTAAATGGTTCACGTTCCTTCCGTAGGAAACTGAAAGCAGTAGCGCGGGGTCTCAGAGCTCCCCGTCTGCCCCTTGGGACACCACTTTAAATAGTGCGTTGAACGTAATGAAACACAAGGATAAGTTCAGTAAGCCGTCGTCAGCTGGTCATGTGGCCGGCAAAGGCTTGTCCACGAAATGGTCGGAATACTATAAGGCTGGGCGAAAGGAGAGAAAGACCAGCTCGGAAAGCCAGGAGCGCGAGGTTAAAGAACTCAAGGCACAAGTGGCGCGGATTCCGGAGATAGTCCAAGAGCAAGTGCGAGACCAAGTGGGAGCGATGATCACCGCCATTATGCCTTCCTTGCTTGAGGGGCTGCGGGGGTGGATTGCGGGCGGCCAACAGGGGCCGCCCCCGATTCCCAGCTTCATGGGCAGCAACTCGCACAACGCGTCGGTATTGGTGTCTCCGGCGGAGGCGGCATTGGTGTCTCCGGCGTCGGCGCCGGCATTGGATCTTAATGCACCCGGGTGTGGGAAGAATACGCCGGCCGGCACCTCGGCAGCAAGCGGCCCCTCCATCACTTGCACGCCCGCCGTTGGTGGTGCCTCAACATTAGCCAAGCTCGACGCCATCACGGTAACTAAGCCTCGGCCGATGACTTCATCTCCTTGCCTTTGACTGGGCATCCTGACGCCCTACATGTTTTCGCAGGGCGCCGCCAACGTTCCATGCACTCTCCTGCACTTCGTGGACGGTGAGTTGATCGATGTCGCCAAGGCCAAAATCGTTAAACCGGGCAACCGCGTGTTCCACGGTAATTCGATGCCACCTACCGTGTATAGGGTTCAACTGGTTCGGGTGCTGCGGGGCTGCGACGACTTGTTACCTCTGTATCGACCCCCTGGTGCCGACGAAGATGATGTGATGACCCTCAGTGCCTTCTTAAACCAGCCCCTGCTTTGGCCGAAGAGCCAGATTCGTTTGGGGCGGGGGACACCACCCCACAGACAACACCGCCACTCGTGCCGGCGCCAAGCCATGGCAAGACCGCCGCAACGCTACCGCCGTCAGCTAATCCGGACATGCATATGGCACAGGATCCGGACGACGACGACGACGGTACATTTTCCAACGTCGATAAGTACTTCAACGAACATGGGCACGGTGACGAATTCTTGGGGCCTCCTTCTCAAGAACCCAACCCTGCAAAAGACGATCACGATCTAGCTGGTACCACGGAGAAACCCAGTTGCAACAGGCATCGTCTGGCATTCAGTTCTCAGGAGACGCCTCCAGCTGCCGCCTTCACCAAGACTCAAATAGCCGAGGTGCAAAATATTATCAGCCCCAACACACTCAAGAAGGTGGTCTCTGAACAGAACTCGATCCCATTACAGCAGAAGAAGCAGAAGGGATGGAAAAGAAAAAATAACAAGGGTGCGAGCCAGCCGGCACCGAGTACGATCTGTGCTCAGGACGGGCCACCAATACCTAAGGATATCTCGAGGAGGGTGCATGTGGCGGGTAGGCCGATGCTACCGACTAATCTGCTCAATGCTGCAACCGGTGCTATGCGGAGTCTGCATGACTGTGTTGTTTCTATGGAGAAGCGGCGTCTCTCCGAGAATGATGTGGCATACCCGGTTTTCGTGGCCAATGTGCCAGAGGGCAAGGGCTTTGTCGATAGCACCATCGGGCGTATGAACGTCCTGCGGTTTGATGACATCTTCGCTATGTTTAACCTTCATCCGCTGCACTACATCCTCATTCGGCTATTTTCGCTCAGTATGGACATGCGCATCATTAGAGACAAGACCCCGAACACCGTGATAGTCGACCCCTTCTACATGCGTGCCAAGATCTTGGGCAGCGCTAGGGACCGACAAGTCGCAAATTCATACCTCGAAGGCGTCATTCTGGCGAACCCAGATAAGGATAACTTCCTCGTGCCTTACTTTTCCGAGTAAGTCATCCCCTCACCGCCCCGTAACATATGATTTCTTAGATTTCGATCGTTCTTTTTTTTCCATCATTCCATGTTTTGTGCAGTGACACACATTGCACACTCATCCTCTTAAACCCGAAATATTCCATGGCCACGTATTTCGACTCAGACCGTCAGTCGAAGAAAGACTACACAAATTCAAGAAAGTTCTTGATGATGCTCTCCCTGGCTACGCCAAATCTGGAGGCACCTTCAGGAGGCCAATTTATTGGTACGGCAAGCACGTGTTCACCCACGTAATGACGTTCCCCTGCGTCAAGCAGTCGCCTGGCAGTCAGAAGGATGCCTACTACGCCCTCCATCACATGCGGTCAATTTTACAGGACCATAATCACCTTATGCTACCAAATAATCTCAAAGACTGGGCCGCATGCTTGTCGGCAATCCAGGACGAGGACATCAGACAGAATTCTTTCTCATCCAGTCGGAGTTTGCGGAAATCATCTATCAAGATGTCCTTCGTACCTCGGGGCAGTTCTACCTCAAATATCAACCGTCCAACACTAAAATAGAAACAACGCTACAAATGCAGGCTGACAACGACCACACATTCATGACCATCATGATAGACGGTGGCTTCATCCACGCTCCGGTCCCTGAGTCGAGTCGAAAGTATTGATGCTATGTAGTTCTGAAATATCGATTAGCTCTTGTTGTAATTAAACTTTAATGAACTTTTATGTCTCTTTAGTTTGGACAGTCGTTCAACTTATATGCAATCAATGCTATTTATTAGTAGGACCATGAATCGTGCTATTAGTGTGTTGCTTTTCTCTTCCGATCCTTTTGTTGCATATTTATATATTGCTTATATATTATCTGTGAATTGCTACTAACGTTTTGTTTGTCTAGTGCATAAAGATGTTGCCGTATGTCTTATATATTATCTGTGAATTGCTACTAACGTTTTGTTTGTCTAGTGCATAGAGATGCCGTCGTATGTCGTGTACAAGGGTGAGGTTCCCGGAGTCTACGACGACTGGGAGGAGTGTCGGAGACAGGTTCACCGTTTCAGCGGTAACAGTTACAAAAGGGTACACCACTAGGGCGGAGGCGGAGGCTAGATACGCGCGCTATCTAGCGGGAGAGAGGAGGGAGCGGAGGAGGAACCGGATGAAGATCAGTTTCATCGCGATGATGCTCATTGTGACCGCAACCCTCTTCTATGTGATGATAGTTTAGATATCGACTTGTAATGTGAAGACAAACTCGCTACTCGCGGTCTCGAGACTTGTAATGTTCTAACTTTGTTCGGTATTTTAAATTCGGAGACTAATATGATGAATTATATTTGGAGACTAATCTTCTATTGTATTTGATAAATCTGCTATTTATATGTTGTGCTATTTATATTCTGTGCTGTAATGTATTTTGTAACCTGTGCAAATATCAGAAAAGAAAAAAAAATTCTAATATTCATAGTAGTGGCGCACCATATTGTACTTTAGTAGCGCACCGAAATAAACACAGCAGTGGCGCGTCATTAGTAACCCAGAGCACAAGGTACACATGGCCCCTTGAAATAACAGCAGTGGCGCACTTCTGGGCCTAGTAATGACGCACTTTAGCTGCGCCATTAGTATCTGGGTTAGTAATGGCGCACTAGGTGGTGCGCCACTGTTATGTAGATTAACAGTGGCGCACCAGGCGTATGCCATTACTATTTATTAGTAGTGGCGTGATAATAGTGGCGCACCTATAGTGCGTTATTAATCGACGTGGATTTTTGAGACATGGTGGCAAGCGAGGATGGAATCTAGGCAGTCCATCCATGCTATAAGATTAGGCATTAATATAGTGATTGAAGGAATACCCGAATGATACGTCTGGTTAATTCAGCAAATACGCGTACATGTGTTGGTAGCTAGCCATCTTAAATGGAGCTGGATACACACGCATGCACATGCAAAGTACGGTCCTGACTGTTCTGTTGTGTTAATGTGACACAGACAATTTAAAATGCTGGTCGACGGTGTTTAAAGCTGGATGTCTTGAATAGGTACGCCTTGAATGGCATTTAACAAGTGTAGCCCTTCCGTTTTTGTTCTTGTTTGTTTTGCCCAAGTTCTTTTTGCCTGTGCATAATTGAGGTGTACTGCTATATTCGTTCATCAGAGCTATGCGTTCATGTTAATGGTGTAGTATTATCTCGTGGATGATGGATACCTCCCTAAATATTGCGGTAATGAAAACATTCACGGGAAGTCGGGAAGGTAACACAAAACAGGTCTTTGGTTCCGAAAGTTAGGCATGATAGAATTAGCGCAGGCAACTAGAATACTCCTACACTGTATAACCTTCTTCAACATGCTAGCTGGGAGAAGATAGAAAGTGACCATGGCATCAAGCTCCAGCGACAACAGAAGGTTAAGCGTCTGTTAATGTTTTCTACTAGCAAGACCTCTGAGAACATACCCAGCCATTACATTCAAGGCAGCAGATCAGGGGAGAGAACACCCTCGTCGTTCTGTCCATTTGGTAGAGCTGATTAAGTAATGTGAGACATACAGGAGGAGCACTTGAGACAGCGAGAACCAGGGAAGAGGATTATTGAAAGGGCTGCAGGATGCAGACTAGTGGTCTTCTCCAAATAAATGAAAATTAACTCCCCTCATCAGATTGGTGGGCCACGATCACTAATTGACTTTAGGAATACTTTGCCCTAAGAAATGCATATACCTGACGAGTGTATTACAACTGCACGAATCACGCGGGAATGGGCGGGTGTGATATCGACCTCGCGTGGCACTATGTCCACTCATGATTTATCGGTCATTAATAGCCAAAATAGATACGCCACTAACAGCCTTTTTTCTAGTAGTGTCCCATGATAGGGGAAGACGTGGGCCGTTGGATCAACGATCCAACGGTTAGCATCAGAGTATGTGGACTAGCGCGAAATTACGAGAGGAGCTTTTATGCAATTTTACCTGAGCTCTTCCTACGATCCAACGACCCACGTCTTCCCGTGTCATCGAAGCATCAAAGACAAGGAGCACATGATACTATCCCCATAGTTTGATTCATCCCGACATATTTTAATCGAATTATGTTTATGTGCCTCTATTCTACTGTCAGTTTGCCCCCTTGTTGTTGTAAGTTGTAACCAGTTAGTTATCGTCACAAATTTCCAAAAGAAATCATGCACATATATACCATGTCAAAAAGTACCCATTTTAAAAATTCTCAAAATAATATGACGATTTGCTATCATTTTTTTAGAATTCCATAGCTTAAGTAAATCTAAACTCTGACACAGTCATTTCCTATTTTTACCCGTGTCGCAAATGCTCATATTATTTAACATGACTACATGAGTATGTTTATAACCAATACCTATGTGCACAATGTTATTCTAGATTTGATTCTAAAAAATATTTTTTTATTCTAGATTTTATATAAAATATTAAATATTTTTTCTAGGATTTTTTATAAAAGTTTTTTTTGAAATACGATTTATTATAAAGTGGTTCTCAAAAATCCTCTCCGGTGGGTTTTTGTTTTTTGAGACAACTCCGGTGGGTATGTAGTGCGTGGAAACTCTGAAGCCTGGGCTGAAATCAGGCTGCTCTTACCTTTCTCTCCTCCGCCGTCACTACCACTCCACCACCACTCTTCCACCCTGCTCCCGTGACTGATCGAGAACCAGGGCCAGATCTTGGCCGGCGGCCATGGCGGAGTCCGCAAGCGAGGGAACGACGCCTCCCCACCATGGCCTCCCGGATGAGATCTTCATCTGGGAGATCCTCGTCCGCCTGCCCCCCAAATCCCTCCTCCGCTGCCGCGCCGTCTGCCGCGCCTGGCGCAGCGCCACCTCCGCCCGCGGCTTCCTCCTCGCCCACTACGCCCGCCAGCCCACCCTCGCCCTCGTCTACGTCCGCAACAGAGACTTCGACGACGGCGTGTTCCCCTACGGTCATGACAGCAACGGCACCTCCCTAGACATCATCCCCGTCGACCACTAGGCCGCCGCCGACCAACTAAGTCCGTCGCGCGACTTGATCAAGCATCCGACTTCTATCGTCTCGAGGGCTCCTGTGACGGCCTCCTTGTCCTCTCCTTGGACGACGACACGCACTTCGTCATCTGCAACCCAGCAACCCGTCAGTGTGCTCCCTTCTGGCTGCAATCTGGCTTCATGTTCCTGGGAATGTACCATCATCCCCCAACTGGTGAGTACGGACTACTGATGTGCCGTGCATGTTTTTGGCTCATAAAGTGATAGCTGGGAGTGAAGATGACTGCTACGTTTTATCGCTGGGCTCCGGCCAGCCGCCCAGGAACATCGGGCCGGAGCAAGCGCATAAACTGATATCTGACACCAAGTCTGTACTATTCCGTGGTAGATTGCATTGGTACCGGGTGCAGGAGAAGGTCAATAACAACATGATAATTGTGTTTGACATCACAGCCGAGTCATTCCGGCAGATGCATGTTCCTGTTCGTGGTTGCTCTGGTGATGACCTGTTTGAGATGGATGGCATGCTTGGCATGTCCAGCTTCAGAGACACATGGACAACCATTGATATCTGGGTGTTGCAGGACTATGAAAGCGAGGTCTGGACCATCAAGTGCAAGATTAAGTTGCCGCTTATGGAGACCAGGGCATGGTGTGGAAAGGATGATGAATTATGCGAGCTGGTGGTTGTGCCTGGAGATCATGAGCTGCTCGTGCTGATCAAATTTGCCGAGTGGCTATTTCAGGTTGGCATGGATGGCAAGTTGGTCGCCACTTTCCATCGCAAAGGCGTCCGCCCTACTCAATTTCAGCTCAAACAAGCTCTTGTTCAGCATGACTTCTTTCCAACACTACAGGGTTATGTTGTGAACGATTTTCCTTTCATCTGAAGGCTGTTGGGTGAGCTGATGCTTCGTGATGTCCTTCATGTTTGTATCCCAATGAGCTACAATATGTATTAATTGGATCTGCCATGAGCCTACTAGCTTCTTTGTTGATGCATGTAAGCTTCTAATCAAGAAGCTATGGCTGTTACATAGCTGTATGAAATCTATGCTTGTGTCAATACTCTTTCGGAATTAAGGGATTATTATGCGTGTCAATGTCAAAATTACCAAGATTTTGGTGTGTTTGAAATATGTGCTAACTAATCTGCCCCATGTATCTATTTCGTTGAATTAGAGAACTGACTTCAGTTTTGTATGAAGGCCTCTAGGAATCTTCTTAGTACTTAGTACTAGTTAGCAATCTACGTGCCTTATGTCGCTGTTGCATTTTTCAAATACGTGAAGTTGGTAGTGGCAAGGCACTGCCACAGTGGCATATATCGAAGTTTCCAAGTGTTGGCAGTGACATTTTTCTTATGTTTTCTTCAATTGCATTTTTCAAATACGCGAAGTTGGTAGTGGCAAGGCACTGCCACAGTGGCATATATCGAAGTTTCCAAGTGTTGGCAGTGACATTTTTCTTATGTTTTCTTCAGTCGCATTTTCAAATACGCGAAGTTGGCGGTTGCATGTATTGAATTGGCGATTCCATGTCTTTTTGTTGCCGTCTTTAGAATTATCTTCATCACTTTAGGTGCAAACCATTTTAAGAAATGCTTCATGTAACTCATTCATGGTCATAGCGAGGCTCAGGTTCCACATTGTGTTCCTCTTGAGGCGTTGCATAGTTGCCATTCATGAGCCATGTTCATTTTCATCTGAACGTGGCGCTAGACCATTTCGATTGCCGATAATTGAAAGCAAAATTGCCTTGTCTCAAGCAGAGGTCAACATCAGGAATTAAGAGCATCTCCACCCGGCCCCCCGACAGCCCCTCAGGACCGCTTTCTTTGCGCCGGATCTAAAAAAACGTCCCAGCCATGCACCCAAAGCCTTGTTTTAGCTGGATTTGACAAAAGTTAGAGCCGGCGCTCTCAACCGGAACCCGGCGCGCTGGAGGCAAGCTGGGAACACCGGCGCTAGCTTTTGCATGCAACTGGTCCACCCTCAGCCTCCCACCTCCCTCTCTCTTCTCTTTCATCTGGGCCCTACCCACATGCCCTCACCCTCTCTCCTCTCCCATGCCTCTCTCTCGCGCAGACGAGGCCCCGACCCGGCCGCCCAAGCCGCCGCTGCGCTCCGGCACGCCTCGCCGCGCCTGTCCACGTCCTCTCAGCGCCGCCGCCGCCCCCCAGCCTGCCTTCGTCCGCCGCCTCCCCGCATCATGGCCTCATCTCCGGCCGTCGCGCCCGCGCCGCTCCTCTGCATCGCGCCCGATGCGGCCCGCACATGCCGCACCCCCGCAACTCGCACTACTAGGAAAAGGCTTGCTAGTGGCGTACCTGTTTCCGTGATCAAACTTCCCGAAAGGTCACCCATCCTCACACTACTCCAGCCCAAGCACACTTAACTTCAGAGTTCTATCCAACCCCAGCACCAGCTCACTTAACACGCACTTGTTGATATATCTAGCATATCAATCCTTTTAAACCTTGTTGATGTCTAGGACTTTGTTCATGTTCATGAGTGTGATAAAATTTTGAAAAAATATTTCAAACTTCTGTTCATATTACGTATCATATTTTGAATTTTTTTCAAAAAAAAATTGAAACTAATTTTTTTCTGTTACTAGTGGCGCACCTAGCAAATGGTGCGCCACTACTAAGTTTGAATTTTTTTCCATTTTTCCCCCTCTAGATCTTAAAAGCCCCGTATCTTTTTTCTGTTAGGGTTTTGAGATTCTAGAAATCTTCAACGGGGTTCCCCCCGTTGAATTCGGATGTAACTTTTCGAGTAGATGATTTTTCATATAATTTTTTTTAATCCGAGTTTGTATGCAAAAGTTATGCCCATTTTACAAATTCCAGAGAGATTTTGCAAATAAAGTCAAAATTCATATTTGTAAATTTTTGGGCAAAATTAGTAATGGCGCACCGTGGATGTGGTGCGCCATTACTAGTCACCATTACTAGTTTAACTATTAATGGCGCATCACACCCCGGTGCGCCATTACTAGTTTTGAAAAAAAAATAAAAAAATTTAGTAGTGGCGCACCGAGGGTATGGTGCGCCATTACTAGTTAAAAGTAGTAATGACGCACTATCCCCTGGTGCGCCATTACTGGTTTAAAAAAAATAATAAAAATTATCCTCTGGTGCGCCATTACTAGTTTTGAAAAAAAAAATTGTTAGTAGTGGCGCACCGTGGATGTGGTACGCCATTAGTATTTGGACACTAATGGCGTACCAACATATGGTGCGCCACTGCTATATAGCAGTGGCGCACCACATATGTGGTGCGCCATTAATGTCCATATTATCTATAGTCCTTTTCCTAGTAGTGTTGCTCGCCGGCCATGGCCCGCAGTTGCCTCCCGCCGGCGTATCCTGCCCGCTCCGGCCGCTCGCCCCATGTGCGCCTACGTGCTTCCCTCGTCCAGCAATCACCACTGGTCGCCCAACTCCGAGGCCGGGCGAGCTCGTGGCCGTAGCCAGGGAGGACACCCCGTCGTGGAGCGCGCGGACGCTGGCTGGCAAGGGAGCGGACGGGACGGCGTGGGCATGGCAGGGCGGAGCGGCGCGGCCGTGGCTGTGGAGTGGGGACTTGCCAGTCGGAGTCCTCTCCCCGTTGGCCGTCTGGACAGAACGGTGGACATTTTCTCGTTCTCTGGGAAACAAATTCACCGGCAGCTCTTCAGGCGGCGAAAAAAATGCCTCTTGGAGGCTCAACGGCTGAAGATGCTCTAAGTGGGCAATGCCACTGTAGAAGCAAGTTGAAAGTTCAACTAGTTGCTTCGCAGGTAGGCTTGCTTCATGTGCACCTGACTTTATCGTCCTGGAATCTTCATGGTATCTGATGTACGTATTTAGTACTGGCCAAATAGAAGTTGTTCTCTACAGCTACAGTAGTGATGTTCCCCGCCATAGTACAAAACATTTCTTTTCACCATTCTTCTTATTTATACAGGGTAATGTGAGGTGATGCCAGACCACAGTTTGTGAACAGATTTCTCCCATAAACAGATTTCTCCCATGCCTGAAGGTAATCCAGTTACCATAATGTGAGCTCCAAAGATGATTATGCATGCATATTCAGTTCTGCCACGACGTTTCTTCCACATCACGGCATGTGGGCGCATCTTGAATTTCTTTAGAAGAAGCTGGAGCACTTCCCCTTAACTAATATGTGCAGCATAGTTAATTTTTCTTCATGAATCCTTGTCATCTGGTCAGGCATGGAGAGTAAGTTCACCATTATAGCAAGACTCCACACATAGGGACATGCTTATATTTATCTCCTTGTACTTGCAGGCATTTATATTTTCCTAGCAGGAAAAAAAAATTGTTGGTACTAGGTAGTTCATATCTATCTTGTTGCAGACACTGGTTAAGTAGGAAATCTGCACTCATGGATAAATTAGTAGCTGGGCTCTGACAGTAAAATATTGTGCATGTTGATGTTATTCTTACTGAAGACCACCCTCTCTGCCTTCATTTCTATAGGCATATACTTCTCCAGCAGCAGTGTTTTGGGCGATGGCTGTAACTGTAATCCATCATGACCTTGCAAGAATTGGTGATCCTGAGTGTTAACCCTTCCTTATAGCATTGTGCCTGTTGTCATAGATCTTCTCCTTGTAGGTGCCATCATCTTTGCTTTCCTACTCCTAAGTCTCACTGCTACCTCCCCTTTCTCATCAAAGCTGAACCAATCAGAAATTTGCACTTCCCCTACAGTGTCATGGGTCTGACATTTTTTTGCGACTCATCGACTAGTCGACGAATAGACTAGTCGTGCGACTCGAAAACCATTCTCCATGGGCAGCTAAAAGATGAGCTACAGTATTACATGCCCTTGGAAATCAGCACGCACGGATAAATTACTAGCTGGGCTCTGACAGTAAAATATTGTGCATGCCTGTACTGTTAATGTTATTATTCTTCCTGAAGAACACCCTCTCTGCCTTTAGATTTGGATAGGGATAATATACCATCATCCTTGACCATATCTCCAGCAGTAGTAGTGCTTTAAGGCCGGGTGTCTGCATTGCATTCTCTGACTGCACCTTTGTACCTCCATCATCTACACTATACCTCTCATCCGAGCTGAACCAATCAGAAATTTGCACTTCCACATACAGTTTCTTTTCGAAAGTTTACACTCATCTACTTCATGCATTATTTCTACAGCTACTGATATAGTTTCACCTGTTGTATGTTGATGCACGCCAGTACAGGTTAAAGTCCTCGTCCTTTGTTGTTTGTTTATGGCATATCAACCATTGTGGGGATGTTTTTGGATCAATTTTTTGCTCGGCTGTTTTTAGAGACGTTTTTTTTCCACTGGAACTTGTTATCACCAGACTTTGCACTGTAAATGTACTACTTCTGTAGCTTCCTCAGTTGTGAACAAATTAGTGTCACTTTCTGCCTCCATACAAAGGCTTCTGGTCTATCCTCTTCTGTTGTTGCAAAACCTGAGTAGTAGTAGTTACCACCGAAAGTGCTTTTCTGAGCTAGAGCTCATGTTGGATTGAGTGAAAGGTAAAATCAAAAGAAAAAAAATCAGAAAATTCTGATTTTTTTTTTGGTAGCAAACATTGACAAATGTTTTCATTGCTTGGAAAGTTTCTTCACGAAATGACATTCGTGGAAGACATGACATAAAAAAAAATTCGGTGCTCCAAAATGTTTTTATAAGTAACACTTTTGGAGCATCGATTTTTATGTTTATCTTTTGCTACAAATGTCATCTGATGTTGAAACTTTGCAAGCAATCAAAACATTTGTCAATGTTTTTACAAAAAAAATCAGAATTTTTTGAAAGTTTTTTCATTCTTTTTTCGATTTTGCTGTTCACCTGAGCTCACATGAGCTCAAACTGCATGATTAATAGTCGCAGTAATAGTATTACAATTTTTCAGGATATTTCTACTTCCTTACGGTCTATAGGAAACTAAAAACTTGTGTACTACATTATCTTTTTTTAGGATAACTTGTGTACAGTCTTATAATTTGGGACAGAGGAATATTTTTGTAGAATCACTTTTTTTAGGGCTTTTTGAGAATCACTTTTTAGGACTTTTTGAGAAACATAAGTCAATAGCAATCTCCTTTTTTGCTAGCATTTTTTTGAGGGGTACATTTTTCTTAGCAAAATCAATAGCAATCTCCTCTTTTTGAGATGATCAATAGCAATCCTTGTAACGCCCGGATAGTTATGCTACAGTAATTCTATGCTAATGATGCCCTGTCACCGCATTTACTGTTGTTAACCTTGCGTTGATTCAATCACCTTCGGTTTCAATTTTCAAAATTATATCAAACGGCAAAAGTAAATAAAAGAAAAAGAAAAATCAAACAAAAGCAAAAAAAAAGGGGCTGCAAGCCCCCTGCCCACCGGGGCCTCGGCCAACCGGCCCAACCCAGCTGGCCGGCCCAGCCGCCTCCCCTTAACCCCCTCCCAATCCACACCGAAACCCTAGCGTCACCCCACTCTCCCCCGCACGATCTCCCCCACTCCCCTCGATCTCCCCCACTCCTCTCTCCCCTTCCCCCATCTGGATCGGGGAAGTGGAGCCAGATCCCGCGTCGCTCCGCGCCCCTGACGCCGCTGCCCTTCCCCGGCGCCACAACGCCGGCGCCCGTCCCCTGCCTCCTCCCAGGCGCCCCCACCCGACTGGATCAGGGAGGGGCCAGATCCCGCGTCGCCCCAACGCGCCTCGACGCCGGAGCCCATCCCCTGCGTCTTCGCCCGTCGTCACCGGACTGCCGCCGCCTCGTCCTCTCCCTCGTCGGACCACCTCGATCGTCCCCGAGCCCACTGCCGTCTCCCTATAACCCCGCCGTGAGCCTCGTCCGTCCTCCTCTCTCTCCCCATCGCCGGTTTCGTGGTCGTTGCCGCCTGACCGTGCGCCCGCCGCACCGGACCGCGCCCGTTGCGCGCTCACCGCGCCTCTCTCCCCATCGCTCGCGCCTCGCTACCGTCCGGCCGCTCGCGTCACACACCCGTGGTGGCCTCTCCCGCCGTCCTCACCCCGCGGCCATCCCCCACCTGTGCTGGCCTCGCGGCCATGGCCTCGCCCCTGTGCCCACGCAGGCACACATCCGCCCTGGCCTCGCCTTCTCCCCCTCGTTGCGCTGTCCCGGCCGGCCGACTGTGAGCCGTGGCCACCGGCCCTCCTGCGCGCGCCCCGGGTGCAGGCGCCAGCGCCTGGGGCCGCCCCACTTCGCGCGCCCGGTACCCACCCGCTAAGGCCCTAGGCCTTTGCCAGCCGGGGCCCAGTCCCCCTTGGTTAAAAAAAAGATGTTAAAAAAAGGACATTAAAATAAATATGTTGTAATTAATTAATTAATTAAGTTATTTAATCCTGTTAAATAACCTAATTAACTTATTAACTAATTAAATTGTTAATTTGTGTTAGTCAATGACAACCGGGACCCACGAGCTAGTTTGACTAGTCAAACAAACTGTTGACTGATGACATCATGCTGATGTCATGCTGGCACAGTAATGGCTTTTATCTAATTAATTTAATTCTGTTAATTCTAAAAATGTTTTAAAACTTTGAAATTAATATAAAATATTCCGTAGCTCGGACGAAAATACTTTGTACATGAAAGTTGCTCAGAACGACGAGACGAATCCGAATACGCGATCCGTTCGTCTGCCACATGCCCCTAACTACCTGAACATGCAACTTTTCCCCTCTATTTCATGTGTCCGAAAATGCCTAACTCCGGGAAAACATTCCCGGATGTTATCCCCCTTCGCCGTAACGTGTAGCACTGCGTTAGAACATGTCTAGCTCTTCCTGTTGTCCTGTTATGCTCTTGCTTGCTACGTATTTACTATTTCTTCCCCCTCTTCTCTCCGGTAGACCCCGAGACTGCCGCTGATGCCCCTGTGATCGACTACGTCACCGACGACCCTCCTTCTTGTCTGAGCCACCAGGCAAGCCCCCCTTTTGATCATCCCAATATCGCCCATTCCATACTCTCATGCTTGCATTAGATTTTGCTACTGTTATTGTTTGCTCCTATTCTAATGCATAGCCTACTTTTGTAACCTGCTCATTGTACCTTACCTGCTTATCCTAAACTGCTTAGTATAGGTTGGTTAGTGATCCATCAGTGACCCCCAGTACTTGTCCTTGTTGCCCCTGCTTCATCATCGACGACTCGATCAGCGTGATCGATGACCAGTGCCCGACACCTCACATCACATCACGCCCCTTTAGTTGCTCGACTCTGTAGAGCTACTATCGAGTGCCGAGGGTGATCCCTCATAACGCACTCCTGATGATAATTCTATAGTGTAGCTATTCGGTCGTGGTCATCGAGGGTGATTTCCTCTTTCACCATTCCCGATACGGCTCTGTCGTTCAACACCTCAAGTGTGAACCTCGAGGGTGGTCCCTCTTACGTTCACCCTGATGATTACATTGAGTGGAATCCACCGGGGGTGATTCCTCGGGTTTTCCCCTTGATGTCTGGACACACGGTTACAATTGACTTTACTTGAGACCTTGGTGAAAATCGGGCGGGCCCGGAGAGCATCCGCAAGATAATGACGTGGAACGGCCGGGCATTCTGAGCCCTTGTCGTAAGTCCACGAGATGGGGCGACGGGGTCACTTTCGATCGTGAGTCTCTGCTCGTCTCCGTAAGCTAATAATACACTATGGTTTGGGTATTTGTTCTGAGTTGGCCTTTGGCCTTTACGCACCAACCACCACGCGAGAATAGTTATGGGCCTCGACGTCGTGGTATCAGCCGAAGCTTTGTCAGACGTCCAGTTCAGCATTGCGGCACGGCCTGGTCGGCGCTCCAGTGGAGGTGGCCTGGATCGCCCTGCGCGCAACGATCCGGAGTGCAACGGGCGATGGGCCCAGACCCCGGAGTGCTTATGATGTAGACCGGCGGGGACCTCTCTGCTGAGCCTAGGTCGGGCTGCGACGTGTTGATCTTCCGAGGGCGGGCATTGACCCCAGAAAGGTGTGTCCGGCCAGAGTGATCGAGCGTGTTGGGTAACGTGGTGCACCCCTGCAGGGAAGTTATATATTCTAATACCGTGTCCACGGTAATGGACGTTTAGACTTATATCCTGATCTTATACAACTACAAATGGATACTTGAGATATTTGGCTCCGGGATTGCTTTCTTGCAGGGAGTCGAGGAAGGATCTCTGGGTATTAATGTTACAACATGCTTGTTAATTATAAACTGCTATTCTTTACTCTTCTACATGCTGCAAGATGCTCGGAGCTGCGTGAAGATGCTAGTCTTCGATAGGCTAGGCTTTCCCCCTCTATTCTGGCATTCTGCAGTTTAGTCCACAGATACAACCCTTCCATTTGATACAAATGCATACTTAGTATAGATCTGATACTTGCGAGTACTTTGGATGAGTACTCACAGTTGCTTTGCTACCCCTTTTCCCCCTTCTTTCTTCTTTCCGGTTGATGCAACCAGATGGTGGATCCTTGGAGCCAGATGCCACCGTCGACGGATACTACTACATGGAGGCCGCCGAAGACCAGGAGTAGTTAGGAGGTCCCAGGCAGGAGGCCTTGCCTCTTCGATCATGTTGCTTTTGTGCTAGCCTTCTTAAGGCAAAACTTGTTTAACTTATGTCTGCACTTAGATATTGTTGCTTCCGCTGACTCTTGTGTATCGAGCTATGTATTCGAGCGCTCGAGGCCCCTGGCTTGTAATATAAAGGTTGTATTATTTTATTTGTGTCTAGAGTTGTGTTGTGATATCTTCCCGTGAGTCCCTGATCTTGATCGTACACATTTGCGTGTATGATTAGTGTACGATTGAATCGGGGGTGTCACAAGTTGGTATCAGAGCCGACTACCTGTAGGATCCCCCTTTCCAACTCCTTGGCCGAAGTTGAGTCTAGCGTTTGAAAAACAGTTTTACTAATATGGCTGTGTGGCTTACGGGGCCACGTCGCCATTGGGTGGTATTAGGATCTTTTACTCCTCGACCTTTACTCTGGGAATCTGATCTCTCTTCTATTCGGGTTAAATGGTTTTGCTAACTATACCCTAGGTTCTCATGATCACATCCACCCGGAGCTTTGTAACATGCCTCTCTTGAATTGGGAGCCAGGATCTGCTTCACTTTGTCCACGAGCCGCAGAAATCCTTCTAGCAAAGGCACCCTGCGTCATCCCCTGCAGATTCCTTGCTCTACTGGTTTTATCCGACGGTGATGTAGCCTTTGCTATGTCTTGTTGTTGTATCCTTCCATCGCGTGCATGCGTGCCGCCTAGTATCTCTAGGATGATTCTCTTGTCCGAACTCCTACTAACAACGTGTAATTGGCTCTGTATATGTATAGGTAAGTCTTTAATGACTACTGCCTTGTACATACTGCGCCTTTGCTCATTGTTCAAGTTACATCATGAATGACTCCATACACCTGCTCCACCCCTGTTAAATTGCTTCCTGATGTTTTAGCAGGATGGCTGACGATCCTCCACCTCCACCCTATATTGCCGCAATGATGCATCAGTTTGAGCTGAACCATCAGTTTATGACTGGAGTAATGGCTCAGTTTCCAAACCAGAATGCTCATCAATAGCCTGCCCCAATAACATTGCAAGAACTTGTGCGCCTCAATCCGTCCATTTTCCGCTACTCCACTAATCCTATGGATGCTGATGATTGGCTTCGTGACATCCTGTTTGAGATGGAGTCAGCTAATGTTGCCCCTACCAGTTATGTCACCTTTGCGACATTTCACCTGAAAGGTCCAGCTGCTCAATGGTGGGAAAGCCATAGCGGTATGCTGCCTGCAGAGACTATAACCACTTGGCAGGAATTTTAGTTAGCCTTTCGTGCACGGCACATTCCTCAAGAAGGAGTTCCGCAAACTCTCACACGGCACAATGACTGTGGATGAATATCAAAGGAAATTCCTTGAATTATCTCGCTATGCTGCGGATGACGTCTGCACCGATGCTTGCAAGCAGGAGAAATTTCATGAAGGACTGCATCCCAATATAAAGCTCGCAGTTGTTGCTCATGATTGTGCAGACTTTGCTACGCTTGTCAGCCAAGCTTTCCGAACTGAAACTGGTCTTACTGAGTACCAAGAGTCGCTCAAACTTACTCGAGATGTTGGCTCATCCTCGAGTCAGCCTGCTCAGAAACGCCGAGTCTGGATCCCACACAATGTTCATCACCGACCTGCTCCAATACCAAGGCCGTCTTATGTTGCACCTCGTTTGCCTCCGTCACCGAGACAACCAACGATTCAGGATGGAGAGTCCAATGTTGTAGCTCCTCCCCTTAATGATGGTTTATGCCGCAAGTGTGGACAGCCAGGACACCTTGCTCTCAACTGTCGCCCAGGTCAGCCGCATAATGCTTCACGCCCTCCTGTTGGTCGTAAGAAGGGTCGTCGAACCCATCATACTGGTAGTTGTAGTGCCGAACCACCTGCTATGCGTGTTGGTCAAGTCACCTTGAAGACGCTCATGAGTCTCCAAAAATCGTGATGGTTAACCTTCACGTTAATTCAGTGCCAGCTTCCATTCTCTTCGATTTAGGAGCATCACATGCTTTTGTGTCCCAACAATTTGCTCAGTTGCATGGGTGGGATATGGAAAATTTGCCCACTCCCTTAGCGATTCAATCTCCGGGATCCAAGTGGCAAACCACAATGTTATGCCCTCGCAACCAATCGAGATTGGAGGTCTACTTTTTCCGGTTCTCTCATTGTACTCGGACCTTCCAACATAGACATCATTCTTGGTATGGAATGGTTGACCGCCCATAATGCTTTGATTGAATGTGCTACCAAGACAGTCCAGCTCACTCACCCTTCTGGCCAGACAGTCCAATACTCAGCCCGAGCAGCTCAGGATGCCGAGAACCAGATATATGTTCTGAATGCATTGAATGCTTCACCTCTTGAGGGAATAGAGAACATTCCAGTTGTTTTGTGATTTCAAAGATGTCTTCCCAGAAGAACTTCCAGGAATACCCCCTGCTAGAGCTGTTGAATTTTTCATAGACTTGAAACCGGGCACAACTGCTATTGCCAAGCGACCCTACAAGATGCCGCCACATGAGCTCCTTGAACTTAAGGAGGAAATCGACAAATCTCTTCACAAGGGTTTCATTCATCCAAGTTCATCTGCTTGGGGAGCACCTTCTCTCTTTTTCAAGAAGAAGGATAGTACGAATCGTTTGGTCCAAGATTATCGACCTATCAACCAGGCAACAATTCAAAACAAGTATCCGCTTCCCAGAATCAATGATCTGTATGACCAACTTGCTGGTTCCTCGGTATTCTCTAAACTTGATTTGAGGTTGGGTTACCACCAGATTCGGGTTCGTGAAGAGGATATTCCCAAGACTGCATTCGTGACTCGCTATGGTTCATACGAGTACACCGTCATGTCTTTTGGCTTGACCAATGCTTCAGCAACATTCTCTCGTATGATGAACTATATATTCATGGAATACCTCGACAAGTTCGTCGTGGTTTATCTGGATGATATGTTTGTATATTCCAAGAATAAAGAAGAACATGTTGAACACCTTTGACTTGTTCTGGAAAAGCTTCGAGAACATCAACTGTATGCTAAGTATTCTAAATGTGAATTCTGGCTTCCAGAAGTGACCTACCTTGGGCATGTCATCTCCAAGGATGGTATTGCCGTCAACCCCGAGCGAGTTCAGGCTATTCTCGATTGGACTCCTCCAAAGAATTTCAAGCAAGTCAGAAGTTTTCTCGGACTCGCCAGCTATTGCCGTCGATTTGTCGAGAACTTCTCCAAGATTGCCAAGCCCTTGATTGGTCTGCTTCACAAGGGCATCAAGTTTGATTGGACAGAAAAGTATGAGGAAAGTTTCCAAGCACTCAAAGACAAGCTGACTTCTGCCCCAGTGCTTGCTCCTCCCGATACTAAGAAGGACTTTGTCATTTACTGTGGCACCTCACGTCAAGGCTTAGGCTGTGTTCTAATGCAAGAGCATAGAGTGATTGCCTATGCATCTCGCCAGTTGCGCCCTCACAAAGAGAACTACCCAGTTCATGACCTCGAGCTTGCTGCTGTCATACATGCACTGAAATAGTGGCGACATTACCTTCTCGGTAATCATTGTGAGATCTTCATCGACCACCAAAGTCTGAAGTATCTGTTTACCCAGCCAGACCTGAACTTCCGTCAGCAGAGATGGATGGAGATGGTAGCAGATTTTGACTTGGGTATTTCCTATACACCAGGCAAGGCTAATGTAGTGGCTGATGCTCTGAGCCACAAGTCATATTGCAATCACCTCGAGGTTCAAAAATTCATCCCTCGCTTGTTGAAGAATTCAGAAAGCTGAACCTCCATATTGTTCCTCCTGGTGCACTTGCACCCCCTCCCCCAGAGTTTCAAAAGATGAATCTTTGTGTTTTTCCTCAGGGTTCTCTAAATACCCTCACCGTCGTGCCAGATCTCGTGGGCGATATCAAGACTATTCAACATTATGACTCTGAAGTCGAGAAGATTAAACGTTATCTCTCGAAAGGAAAGCCCTCATTCTTCACTATTGCCGATGATGGCGCCTTGTACTTCAAGGGCCGCCTAGTGGTGCCATGTGCAAGTGAAAACTTGAATCTGACTCCAAGGGTTATGAAAGAAGCTCATGATACACCTTTGTCTATTCATCCTGGTAGCACCAAGATGTACCAAGACATTCGTCAGAGATTCTGGTGGTCAAACATGAAGCAAGACATTGCTCGTTATGTTGCTGAATGTGACGTTTGCCGTCGTATCAAAGCAGAACATCAAAGGCCTGCCGGAACTCTGTAACCTATCTCTATTCCTGAATGGAAATGGGACCATGTTGAAATGGACTTCGTCACTGGATTTCCCAAATCGCAGAAAGGTAATGATGCTATTCTTGTCGTCATTGACCGGCTTTCTAAAGTTGCACACTTCATGGCCGTGAAAGAAACGATCACTGCTAGTCAGCTGGCAACTCTCTATATGTCCAGGATTGTTTCACTCCACGGTATTCCACTGGTAATCAGCTCAGACCGTGGCAGTTTATTCACTTCAAGATTCTGGGCAAGTTTCCAAGAAGCTATGGGAACTCATCTGTCTTTCAGCACTGCCTTTCACCCTCAGTCGCAGGGACAAGTTGAACGTGTCAATCAAGTTCTCGAAGACATGCTTCAAGCTTGTGTCATTTCGTTTGGCAAGAAATGTGAGGAATCTCTCCCGTACGTCGAGTTCTCCTACAACAATAGCTAGCAAGCTAGTCTGAAGATGGCTCCCTTCGAAGTATTATATGGACGAAAGTGCCGAACCCCTCTGAACTGGTCAGAAACTTGGGAACGTCCACTCTTCGGTCCGGATATTATCCAACACGCCGAAGAACAAGTCCGCATCATTCGCGAGAATCTCAAGACTTCTCAGACATGTCAAAAGAGTAATTATGACCGTCATCATAAAGACATGGTCTATCAACCTGGTGAAAAGGTTTATCTTCGGGTCACACCAATGAAGGGTGCACACCGCTCCGGGATCAAGGGCAAGCTAGCTCCTCGCTATATTGGTCTTTTCACTATTCTCGAAAGGCGTGGAAAGGTGGCATACCAGTTGGAACGACCGCCGAACCTTTCTCAGGTTCACGATGTGTTCCATGTGTCACAGCTCCGCCGCTGCTTCAAGGACCCAGTCCGAGCAGGGGATCATGAAGTGCTTGAGTTGCAATAGGACCTCTCTTATAAAGAGCATCCGGTCCGCATTCTCGACCAAGCTGAACGCCGCACACGTCAGAAGTCGATCAAGTTCCTCAAGGTCCAGTGGTCGCACCATTCTGAAGAAGAAGCCACTTGGGAACGCGAGGATCGCCTGCATGATGAATACCCCGAGCTGTTTCCTTCTACCTCCTAAATCTCGGGACAAGATTTCTTGTAGTGGAGGAGAATTGTAACGCCCGGATAGTTATGCTACAGTAATCCTATGCTAATGATGCCCTGTCACCACATTTACTGTTGTTAACCTTGCGTTGATTCAATCACTTTCGGTTTCAATTTTCAAAATTATATCAAACGGCAAAAGTAAATAAAAGAAAAAGAGAAATCAAACAAAAGAAAAAAAAAGAAGGGGCCGCAAGCCCCCTGCCCACCGGGGCCTCGGCCAACCAGCCCAACCCAGCTGGCCGGCCCAGCCGCCTCCCCTGAACCCCCTCCTGATCCACACCGAAACCCTAGCGTCACCCCACTCTCCTCCGGACGATCTCCCCCACTCCCCTCGATCTCCCCCATGCCTCTCTCCCCTTCCCCCATCTGGATTGGGGAAGTGGAGCCAGATCCCGCGTCGCTCCGCGCCCCTGATGCCGCTGCCCTTCCCCGGCGCCACAACGCCGGCTCCCGTCCCCTGCCTCCACTCAGGCGCCCCCCACTCGACTGGATCGGAGAGGGGCCAGATCCCGCGCCGCCCCAACGCGCCTTGACGCTGGCGCCCATCCCCTGCGTCTTCGCCTGTCGTCACTGGACTGCCGCCGCCTCGTCCTCTCCCTCGTCGGACCACCTCGACCGTCCTCGAGCCCACTGCCGTCTCCCTACAACCCTGCCGTGAGCCTCGTCCGTCCTCCTCTCTCTCCCCGTAGCCGGTTTCATGGTCGTCGCCGCCTGACCGTGCGCCCGCCGCACCGGACCGCGCCCGTTGCATGCTCACCGCGCCTCTCTCCCCGTCGCTCGCGCCCGGCTACCGTCCGGCCGCTCGTGTCACCCACCCATGGTGGCCTCGCCCGCCGTCCTCACCCCGCGGCCATCCCCCCACCTGCCCTGGCCTCGCGGCCATGGCCTCGCCCCTGTGCCCGCGCAGGCACACATCCGCCTTGGCCTCGCCTTCTCCCCCTTGTTGCGCTGTCCCGGCCGGCCGGCTATGAGCCGTGGCCACCGGCCCTCCTGCGCGCGCCCCGGGTGCAGGCGCCAGCGCCTGGGGCCGCCCCACTTCGCGCGCCCGGTACCCACCCGCTAAGGCCCTAGGCCACTGCCAGCAGGGGCCCAGTCCCCCCTCGTTAAAAAAAAGATGTTAAAAAAGGAAATTAAAGTAAATAAGTTGTAATTAATTAATTAATTAACTCAATTAATCCTGTTAAATAACCTAATTAACTTATTAACTAGTTAAATTGCTAATTAGTGTTAGTCAATGACAACCGGGACCCACGAGCTAGTTTGACCAGTCAAACAGACTGTTGACTGCTGACATCTTGCTGATGTCAAGCTGGAACAGTAATGGCTTTTATCTAATTAATTTAATTCTGTTAATTCTAAAAATGTTTTAAAACTTTGAAATTAATATAAAATATGTTGGGGAACGTAGCAGAAATTCAAAATTTTCTACGCATCACCAAGATCAATCTATGGAGTAACTAGCAACGAGAGAGAGGGGAGTGCATCTTCATACCCTTGAAGATCGCGATGCGGAAGCGTTGCAAGAACGCGGTCGGTGGAGTCGTTCACTAAGCGATTCAGATCGCGGCCGAATCCGATCTAAGCACCGAACAACGGTGCCTCCGCTATCAACACACGTACAGCACGGGGACGTCTCCTCCTTCTTGATCCAGCAAGGGGAGAGGAGAAGTTGAGGGAGAGCTCCGGCAGCATGACAGCGTGGTGGTGGAGCTTGCAGTTCTCCGGCAGAGCTTCGCCAAGCACTACGAAGGAGGAGGAGGTGTTGGGGAGGGAGAGGGCTGCGCCAGGGGAAGGGTGAAGCTCCCATGCGCCTCCCCACTATATATAGGGGTGGAGTGGGCTGGTTTCTTGCCCTCCAAGTCCATTGGGGCGTTGGCAATGGTGGGAGGAAAGAAATCCCATCATTTCCTTCCCCACCGATTGTTATCCCCCTTTTTTTAGGGATCTTGATCTTATCCCTTCGGGATATGATCTTATTCCTTCTAAGGGGGGATCTTGGTGCGCCTTGACCAGGGGTGTGGGGCCTTACCCCCACTACCCACGTTCATGTGGGTCCCGCCGTGCAGGTGGGCCCCACTCTGGAACCTTCTAGAACCTTCCCGGTACAATACCGAAAAATGCCGAACATTTTCCGGTGGCCAAAATAGGACTTCCCATATATAAATCTTTACCTCCGGACCATTCCAGAACTCCTCGTGACATCCGTGATCTCATCCGAGACTCCGAACAACATTCGATAACTGCACACTAATTCCCATAACAACTCTAGCGTCACCGAACCTTAAGTGTGTAGACCCTACGGGTTCGGGAATCATGCAGACATGACCGAGACAGCTCTCTGGCCAATAACCAACAGCAGGATCTGGATAACCATGTTGGCTCCCACATGTTCCACGATATTCTAATCGGATGAACCACGATCTCAAGGATTCAAGCAATCCCGTATACAATTCCCTTTGTCAATCGGTACGTTACTTGCCCGAGATTCGATCGTCGGTATCTCAATACCTCGTTCAATCTCGTTACCGGCAAGTCACTTTACTCATTCCGTAATGCATGATCCCGTGACTAACTACTTAGTCACATTGAGCTCATTATGATGATGCATTACCGAGTGGGCCCAGAGATACCTCTCCGTCACACAGAGTGACAAATCCTAGTCTTGATTCGTGCCAACCGAACAGACACTTTCAGAGATACCCGTAGTGCACCTTTCTAGCCACCCAGTTACGTTGTGACATTTGGCACACCCAAAGCATTCCTATGGTATCCGGGAGTTGCACAATCTTATGGTCTAAGGAAATGATACTTGACATTAGAAAAGCTTTTAGCAAACGAACTACACGATCTTGTGCTATGCTTAGGATTGGATCTTGTCCATCACATCATTCTCCTAATGATGTGATCCCATTATCAATGACATCCAATGTCCATGGTCAGGAAACCATAACCATCTATTGATCAACGAGCTAGTCAACTAGAGGCTCACTAGGGACATGTTGTGGTCTATGTATTCACACATGTATTACAGTTTCCAGTTAACAATAGACAATTATCATTAACAAGGAAATATAATAATAACCATTTTATTATTGCCTCTAGGGCATATTTCCAATAGTCTCCCACTTGCACTAGAGTCAATAATCTAGTTCACATCACTATGTGATTGCAATGAATTTAACACCCATTGGGTTTGATCATATCTCGCTTGTGAGAGAGGTTATTATTCAACGGGTCTGAATCTTTCAGATCCGTGTGTGCTTTACAAATCTCTATGTCATCTCCTAGATGCAGCTACCACGCGCTATTTGGAACTATTCCAAATAACTGCTCTACTATACGAATCTGGTTTACTACTCAGAGTCATCTGAATTAATGTCAAAGTTTGCATCGACGTAACCCTTTACGACGAACTCTTTTACCACCTCCATAATCGAGAAAATTCCTTAGTCCACTAGTTACTAAGGATAAGTTTGACCGCTATCATGTGATCCATTCCTGGATCACTCTTGTACCCCTTGATTGACTTCATGGCAAGGCATACTTCGGGTGCGGTACACAGCACAACATACTATAGAGCCTACGTCTAAAGCATAGGGGACGACCTTCGTCCTTTCTCTCTCTTCTGCCGTGGTCAGATCTTGAGTCTTACTCAATGCTCACACCTTATAACACAGCCAAGAACTCCTTCTTTGCTGATTTGTTTGAACTCCTTCAAAATCTTGTCACGGTATGTATTCATTTGAAAGTACTATTAAGCATTTTAGATCTATCCTTATATATCTTGATGCTCAACATTCAAGTAGCTTAATCCAGGTTTTCCATTGAAAAACACATTTCAAACAACCCTATATGATTTCCACAAATTCTACATCATTTCTGATCAACAATATGTCAACAACATATACTCATCAGAAATTCTATAGTGCTCCCACTCACTTCTTTGGAAATACAAATTTCTCATAAACTTTGTATAAACCCAAAATCTTTGATCATCTCATCAAAGCGTATATTCCATCTCCGAGATGCTTACTCCAGTCCTTAGAAGGATTACTGGAGCTTTGCATACTTGTTAGCATCTTTTAGGATTGACAAAACCTTCTGGTTGTATCACATACAACCTTTCCTCAAGAAAACCGTTGAGGAAACAATGTTTTGACATCCTATCTGCAAGATTTCATAAATAATGCAAGAACTGCTAATATAATTTCAACAGACTCTTAGCACCGCTACGAGTGAGAAAGTCTCATCATAGTCAACTCCTTGAACTTGTCGGAAAACATCTTACTGACAAGTCGAGCTTTCTTAATGGTGATACTTACCATCATTGTCCGTCTTCCTTTTAAAATCCATCTGTACCCAACAGCCTTACGACCATCAAGTAGTTCTTATAAAGTCTATACTTTGGTTTCATACATGGATCCTCTCTCGGATTTTATGGCCTCGAGCCATTCATCGGAATCCAGGCCCACCATCGCTTCTCCATAGCTCGTAGGTTCATTGTTGTCTAGCAACATGACCTTCAAGACAGGATTACCGCACCACTCTGAAGCAGTACGCGTCCTTGTCAACCTACGAGGTTTGGTAGTGACTTGATCCGAAGTTTCATGATCACTATCATCAGCTTCCACTTCAACTGGTGTCAGCGCCACAAGAACAACTTCCTTTGCCCTGCTACACACTAGTTGAAGTGACGGTTCAATAACCTCATCAAGTCTCCACCATCCTCCCACTCAATTCTTTCGAGAGAAACTTTTCCTCGAGAAAGGACCCGATTCTAGAAACAATCACTTTTGCTTCCGGATCTGAGACAGGAGGTATACCCAACTATTTTTGGGTGTCCTATGAAGATGCATTTATCCGCTTTGGGTTCGAGCTTATCAGCCCGAAACTTTTTCACATAAGCGTCGCAGCCCCAAACTTTATAAGAAATGACAGCTTAGGTTTCTCTAAACCATAGTTCATACGGTGTCATCTTAATGGAATTGTGTGGTGCCCTATTAAAGTGAATGCGGTTGTGTCTAATGCCTAACCCATAAACAATAGTGTTAATTCGATAAGAGACATCATGGTATGCACCATATCCAAGAGGGTGCAGTTACGATGTTCGGACACACCATCACACTATGGTGTTCCGGGCGGTATTAGTTGTGAAACAATTTCCACAATGTCTTAATTGTGTGCCAAACTCGTAACTCAGATATTTATCTCTATGATCATATCATAGACATTTTATCCTCTTGTCACGACGATCTTCAACTTCACTCTGAAATTACTTGAACCTTTCAATAATTCAGATTTATGTTTCATCAAGTAAATATACTAAGAATCTACTCAAATCATCTGTGAAGTAAGACAATAACGATATTCACTGCGTGCCTCAGCACTCATTGGATTGCACACATCAAATGTATTACTTCCAACAAGTTGCTCTCTTGTTTCATCTCACTGAAAACGAGGCCTTTTTGTCATCTTGCCCATGTGGTATGATTTGTATGTCTCAAGTGATTCAAAAACAAGTGAGTCCAAATGATCCATCTGCATGGAGTTTCTTCATGCGTATATACCAATAGACGTGGTTCGCATGTCTCAATCTTTTCAAAAACGAGTGGGTCCAAAGATCCATCAATATGGAGCTTCTTCATGCGTTTTATACCAATATGACTTAAGTGGCAGTGCCACAAGTATGTGGTACTATCATTACTATCTTATATCTTTTGGCACGAACATGTGTATCACTACGATCGAGATTCAATAAACCATTCATTTTAGGTGCAAGACCGTTGAAGGTATTATTCAAATAAACAGAGTAACCATTATTCTCCTTAAATGAATAATCGTATTGTGATAAACATAATCCAATCATGTTTATGCTCAACGCAAACACCAAATAACAATTATTTAGGTTTAACACCAATCTCGATGGTAGAGGGAGAAGGCGATGCTTGATCACATCAACCTTGGAAACACTTCCAACACACATCGTCATCTCACCTTTAGCTAGTCTCCGTTTATTCCGTAGCTCTTTTATTTCGAGTTACTAACACTTAGCAACCGAACCGGTATCTTAATACCCTAGTGCTACTAGGAGTACTAGTAAAGTACACATTTAATACAATGTATATCCAATATACTTTTGTCAACCTTGCCAGCCTTCTCATCTACCAAGTATCTAGGGTAGTTTTGCTTCAGTGACCGTTCCCTCATTACAGAAGCACTTAGTCTCGGGTTTGGGTTCAACCCTGGGTTTCTTCACTAGAGCAACAGTTGATTTGTCGTCTCATGAAGTATCCCTTCTTGCCCTTGCCCTTCTTGAAACTAGTGGTTTTACTGACCATCAACAATTGATGCTCCTACTTGATTTCTACTTTCGCGGTGTCAAACATCGCGAATTGCTCAAGGATCATCATGTCTATCCCAGATATGTTATAGTTCATCACGAAGCTCTAATAGCTTGGTGGCAGTGACTATGGAGAACCATCACTATCTCATCTGGAAGATTAACTCCCACTCGATTCAAGTGATTGTAGTACTCAGACAATTTGAGCACATGCTCAATGATTGAGCTTTTCTCCCTTAGTTTGCAGGTTAAGAAACTTGTCGGAGGTCTCATACCTATTGACGTGGGCACGAGCCTGAAATCCTAATTTCAGCTCTTGGAACATCTCATATGTTCTGCGACGTTTCAAAAAATGTCTTCGCTGCCTCAATTCTAAACCTTTTAACATTATGCACTGAACTATCACGTAGTCATCAAAACGTGTATGTTAGATGTTCGCAACATCCACAAACGACGCTCGAGGTTCAGCACACCGAGCGGTGCATTAAGGACATAAGCCTTCTGTGCAGCAATGAGGACAATCCTCAGTATACGGACCCAGTCTGCATAATTGCTACTATCAACTTTCAACTAAAATTTTCTCTAGGAACATATCTTAAACAGTAGAACTAAAGCGCAAGCTACGACATAATTTGCAAAGTCCTTTTGACTATGTTCATGATAATTAAGTTCATCTAATGAACTCCCACTCAGATAGACATCCCTCTAGTCATCTAAGTGATACATGATCCGAGTCAACTAGGTCGTGTCCGATCATCACGTGAGACGGAATAGTCATCATCGGTGAACATCTCCATGTTGATCGTATCTACTATACGACTCATGTTCGACCTTTCGGTCTCTTGTGTTCCGAGGCCATGTCTGTACATGCTAGGCTCGTCAAGTCAACCTAAGTGTTTTGCATGTGTAAATCTGGCTTACACCCGTTGTATGTGAACGTTAGAATCTATCACACCCGATCATCATGTGGTGCTTTGAAACAACGAACTTTCGCAACAGTGCACAGTTAGGGGTAACACTTTCTTGAAATTTTAGTGAGGGATCATCTTATTTATGCTACCGTCGTTCTAAGCAAATAAGATGTAAACATGACAAACATCACATGCAAATCATAAAGTGACATGATATGGCCAATATCATCTTGCGCCTTTGATCTCCATCTTGAGGCACGACATGATCACCTTCGTCACCGGCATGACACCATGATCTCCATCATCGTGTCTTCATGAAGTTGTCTCGCCAACTATTACTTCTACTACTATGGCTAACGGTTTAGCAATAAAGTAAAGTAATTACATGGTGTTTTAAATGACACGCAGGTCATACAATAAATTAAGACAACTCCTATGGCTCCTGCCTGTTGTCATACTCATCGACATGCAAGTCGTGATTCCTATTACAAATACATGATCAATCTCATACATCACATATATCATTCATCACATTCTTTTGGCCATATCACATCACATAGCATATGCTGCAAAAACAAGTTAGACGTCCTCTAATTGTTGTTGCAAGTTTTTACGTGGCTGCTATAGGTTTCTAGCAAGAACGTTTCTTACCTACGCCAAAACCACAACGTGATATGCCAATTGCTATTTACCCTTCATAAGGACTGTCGGTGTCAAAACCGGCGGATCTCGGGTAGGGGGTCCCGAACTGTGCGTCTAGGCGGATGGTAACAGGAGACAAGGGACATGATGTTTTTACCCAGGTTCGGGCCCTCTCGATGGAGGTAAAACCCTACTCCTGCTTGATTGATATTGATGATATGGGTAGTACAAGAGTGGATCTACCATGAGATCAAGGAGGCTAAACCCTAGAAGCTAGCCTATGGTATGATTGTTGTAATGGTTGTTCGTCCTACGGACTAAAACCCTCCGGTTTATATAGACACCGGAGAGGGCTAGGGTTACACAGAGTCGGTTACAATGGTAGGAAATCTACATATCCGTAAAGCCAAGCTTGCCTTCCACGCCAAGGAAAGTCCCATCCGGACACGGGACGAAGTCTTCAATCTTGTATCTTCATAGTCTTGGAGTCCGGCCAATGATGATAGTCCGGCTATCCGGACACCCCCTAGTCCAGGACTCCCTCAGTAGCCCCTGAACCAGGCTTCAATGAAGATGAGTCTGGCGCGCATATTGTTCCGCATTGCAAGGCGGGTTCCTCCTCTGAATAATTCATAGAATATTGTGAACACCAGGATAGTGTCCGGCTCTGCAAAATAAATTCCACATTCCACCGTAGAGAGAATAATATGTACACAAGTTCAATCTGCTGACGTATTTTGTGGCATGACGTCATACCACCACCAAGCCTTTACTTGAATCGTTTTTTATTATACCACCTCAGCGCGTTTAGCGAAGCGGTTTCCTTGGCACGTCTTGTCGAAGCAGAGATCGTGTTCCCCTTATTCCGGGATTCCCATCAATACGGATGTGGGTAACCCAACCGCGCCATTGATGGTGGCGCTTGGGAGATAAGCGAGTTTTACCAGGCCGGTGGGGACGCATAGTCTTCGTCCTCCCATATATAAGGGGATAAGGATCCACCTTTTTTACCTACGCCTTCTTCCTCCTTTGCTTATCCATCTCCGCGCACTCGAACTCCAGCGCCCAAGTTCGCATATCTCGCCTCGACCTTCTCCAGCCATGTCCGGAGTGGGAGGCAAGTGGATGGCTTCCTCTGTTACGGAGGGGCACATTGAAAAACTGCGTGGCACCGGATACTTGTCCAGCGACATCACGCACCGGCTGCTTGACAAGGGGCAGCTCATTCCCACCCCCAGGCCCCATGAGAGGGTCGTATTCCTTCCCCACTTCCTCCGCGGACTGGGCTTCCCACTTCATCCCTTTGTCCGGGGGCTCATGTACTACTACAGCCTGGACTTCCACGATTTGGCGCCAAACTTCATCCTCAACATCTCGGCGTTTATCATCGTGTGTGAGGCCTTCCTCTGCATCCAGCCCCACTTCGGCTTGTGGCTAAAAACCTTCAATGTCAAGCCGAAGGTAGTGAAGGGCGTCCAAGCGGAGTGCGGAGGCGCCATGGTGGGAAAAATGACCAACGTCCTCTGGCTTGAGGGCGCCTTCGTGGACACCATCAAAGGGTGTCAATCGGGGTGGTTCTATACCACCGAGCCGCGGGACCCTAAATGGGCAGCGGCCCCCGAGTTCAGATCTGGTACCCCATGCAGCTCACCTCCTGGAAAGAGAAGGGCTTGCTATGGGGCAGTTCAGAGGAGCTGACCGGACTCCAGTCCTATCTCCAGACCCTAGTGAACAAGAAGCTCAAGCTTGTCAATGTGATCCAGGTCATGCTCGTCCGCCGGATTCTCCCCTGCCAACAACGGGCCTTCAATCTGTGGGAGTTTGATCCGGCACAGCACCGGGCCCTTAGCGGGCTCTTTGACACAACGTACGAAGCTGCCTGGAGGGTGCTTTTCAAGGGCGGAGAAGCCCCCGCATCCGCAACTGAGGATCGCGGATTCAGCACGAAACGCCAGGCCGGTGTGGTAAGATATGTTATCCTTTATGGGACACTTATTTCTTTCATAGTTTGACTCTATGTGGGATCTAAAATTCCCAATGCCTTTAACAGGACTGGCAGAGGACGTCCGGACAGGTTAACTGTCCGGCTCCCCTCCTTGAAGAACCAGCGGATGCCCGTTTAACGGGGCTGCTAGTCCCGACACTTTATGTGGTGCCGGAGAAGAAGGCCACGAAGAAGGCCACGGGAACCCGAAGGAGTTCCCGGCGCCAGGTGGTATCGGACTCATCGTCCGATGGCTCCGAGGCGGACTCCTCCCCCGAAGACGAGGAGGAGAAAGAGGACTCTCCCAAGGAGGGGGGAGAGAGGAAGAGGAAGGCTTCCCCAACAGGGGAGGCCGAAGGGTCCAAAAGGGGAAGGACCCTTCCTCCGGACAGCTCCGCCAACGCGAACGTTGGCGACGAAGGGTGGCCCTCAAGGGCCAAGCCTCCAGCAAGATCGTAAGTATCCGGATTCCTGAATGATTTATAATTTCTCTTTTGTGCCACATAGTGTCCTTCTAATGCCGCACACTACCTGTAGTCCGGCCGAGGATGATCTTCCTGCTTCATCAAGCGGGTCCTTGGCTCCGTCGGATGTAGATTCCATTCCGACCGCCTCCACCCCTCGTGATGCTGAGGACGCTGAGGTGGGATCCCAGGAGGGGACCCGCCAGGAGGGGGAGGCTCCGGAGGTGCCACAGGGCAACCTCCCGGACTTCGTGCCGGACTCCGCGCCGGAACCCGCAGTGGTTCCGAAGTCTGGCAGGCGGCCCCTTCGTAAGAAGGGCAAGACCGTGACACCGGCAGCCTCCGTCCAACCGGAGGCGACGGACAACTTTTTGGAGGCACTCAACGGCGTTTCCATCGAGGAAGAACACCGCACTACCATGAGTGCGGTGATTTAGAAGGTTCAGCTCGCCAAGAGCGGGTTGACCGAAGCCTGCAGCAGCCTTCTAACAGGCTTTGAGGTAAGAAGTTTTAAAATGTGCAATGTAATACCGCATAGACAGTAGCCCCTGATGCTCGGTTCGGTGTTCGGAAAGAAAAGCCATACTGAGGATCTAAAAAGATATACGTAGGAGGTCTAAAAATTATGTCAATATGGGTTGCAGGCTGCGCTGCTGACCTCTGCCGCACTGACTGCGGAGGTCGGTGCTTTGAAGTAGGACCTCGAGCAGTCCGAGCATGAGCTCGGCCTTGCCAAGAAGCAGCTCGAGGACAAAGAAGGTGAGTAACACCACATTAAATTTGTACCTTACAGAAAAGGATTTTGGTTGCAATAGAAATAACAAGGATAACGTGGGTACTGCAGGGGCCACGAACGAGGTGGCGACCCTGAAGGAGGCCGTGTCCGCGGCCGAACGCAATGCGGCCGCGGAATGAGCGGAGCGATAGAAGCAGGAGGCCCGGGTGGCGGAGGTGCGGCAAGAGCTCCAGGCTCTCATGGAAAAGCATGAGAGTTTGGAGCGCGACTCGAAGACTCGAGAGTCCGAGCTTGCCTTGGCTCTTGAAAGTGCCAAAGCCGCTAAGGCCGAGGCCCATAAGGCCCTCCAGGAGATTGAGGCGGTGAAGAAAATAGCGGTGGGTAAGGCATTTTTCATGCAAAGCAAGCATGTGAATGTGAACCTATTACTTACCCGGATTCGGAGCTCTCCAGGGGCGTTTGCAGATCTGCCTTGCAGCGTGTCCGATGTCGCCGCATTCTACCGGGCCGAGGAGGGGAGCTCAACGGAGAAGGTCTTCTGGTCTCAGTATGCTGAGGCCGGACATCCGGTGCCCCTTAGCGACTAGCTGAAGCAGCTGGTCGAGCTCCACAAGGTAGCCGAGCAGGCCATGAAGGGCCTCATAGTCTGGCTGTGGCCTGAAGAGGCCATGCCTGGGAGCTACTTCGGCCTCGTGCGGTGGCTGGTGGGTGCATGCCCTTGGGTGGAGGTCATCAAGCGCTCCGCCTGCATTGAAGGTGCCCGTCGGGCCCTTGCCCGCGCAAAGGTGCACTGGGGCAGGCTGGATGCTGAGAGGCTTCTGACGGACGCGCCGCTGGCGGGCAAGGAGTATCGTACGCCCGAAATGTACTATAAGAGTGTCCTGAAGGGTGCCCGCAAGATTGCGGATGAGTGCCCCAAAGATGTAATTTTTTAGTAGACTCGCAATGTGTTATCCTGTGCGCTGAAAACTTTGTTCATATGCGCTAAGCAACGCTTATTGATTTAAAATATTACCTTCTATGCGGCCGTTTATCAAATCTGTGAGATGGCACGTCGTCGGCTTCATCCCCAATGCCACGAGTGCTGGGGTGTTCGGGATAAACTTGAGCGCTCTTGTTCCCATTTTTGGGTCCATCTAGGGAGGCGCTCAACACAACGAACAAGGCAACCGGACTTATAATGCTTGAACACTCTCACTTAGCCATAGAATTCTATAATTTTAAATTTCAGCGAAGCCCCTAGTGTTCGGAAGACCGAATTCGGGGCGCTATCCACGCCTGGGCCGGACACAGCCGGTTCCTCGCTCTAAGCGGCATAAGTCTTTAGGGACTCGAAAAGACCTCTCGAACAGCGACCGGCTCTCACCTTATCATGACGGTCAGTTTTAGCTTTCTCCACTGAGGCGCTCGCCCAGCTCAACCGGGGCGCACTCGCAGTGGTTCTCCCAGTGCTACCTTAGCCGATAGAACGGAACGTAAGGTACCAAAACATAGGAGCCGGGCAAACCCAACTATTGACCCAAGACATGATTCGGAGCCGATGCATATAGTGCTATAAGTTCGGGGTGCCGCACTTGTGAAAGTGTTCGGACTTACGGCACCATAATGCGGGGAACATAAGCCCCTGGTGTATTCGGCCGTACCAAATTGTACGGATGCAAGATGTCATAAATGAACATATATATAAAGAAAAGGAATGCAATTATAAGCGAAAAGTGATGCATTGTTTATTCAAGGAATTCTGCTATGAGTGCAGAACGATACAAATAGTGCGGTAAGCAAGGGTTTGGACTATTAGACATGTCCCCCTCTAGGGGAAGGCTGCGGAATGGTGTATTAAACAGATTTAATGCTCATAATGGAGACCACCTGAGTGTTTGTCGTAGCCATTGTTCCTCCCTGGCTGTTGCATCGTGAGTTCGGCAGATCTACTGCCGGACAGGGCCTCTGGTAAACGGATTCCTGTGGAAAAAAAAGAGAAAAAAAAGAAAGTGACACACGTGGGAGCCCCTGGTGTGGTTGAGCCGCACTCTGGGCCTGTCATGGTCGTGCCCCTCCCCCTATGCCCATGGTGTTGGGTTTCATAGTAATTTCAAAAAAAATTCCTACGCACACGCAAGATCATGTGATGCATAGCAACAAGGGGAGAGTGTTGTCTACGTACCCAACGCAGACCGACTGCGGAAGCGATGACACGACGTAGAGGAAGTAGTCGTACGTCTTCACGATCCAACCGATCAAGCACCGAAACTATGGCACCTCCGAGTTCGAGCACACGTTCAGCTCGATGACGATCCCCGGACTCCGATCCAGCAAAGTGTCGGGGAAGAGTTCCGTCAGCACAACGGCGTGGTGACGATCTTGATGAACTACAGCAGCAGGGCTTTGCATAAACTCCGCTACGGTATTATCGAGGTATATGGTGGCAGGGGGCACCGCACACGGCTAAGGAATAGATCACGTGGATCAACTTGTTGTACCTTTTGTGCTAGCCCTGCCCCTCTATTTATATGTTGAGCCCCGGGGTCGAAACTTGGAGCAAAAGCCTCCTCAAAGTCGGTTTTGCCCGAAAGGCAAGAGTCCCACTCGGACTCCAGGACCAAACGCCACAATCCTTGGCGTCTGGCCCAGACGCCATGGGCCTCGGCGTCTAGCCCAGGGCCAGACGCCAGGGTCTCCGGCGTTTGGCCCCCTGGCCTCCGCAAAACTCCTTTTTGCACCGATCTAAAGCCTCATGGGCTTGACCCCTTGGCCTAACCATATCATCCAATATATGAATCTTTACGTCTCGACCATTTCGAGACTCCTCGTCATGTCCCCGATCTCATCCGGGACTCCGAACTCCTTCGGTTCATCAAAACATGTAAACTCATAATATAACTGTCATCGTAACCTTAAGCGTGCGGACCCTACGGGTTCGAGAACAATGTAGACATGACTGAGACACGTCTCCGGTCAATAACCAATAGCGGGACCTGGATGCCCATATTGGCTCCTACATATTCTACGAAGATCTTTATCGGTCAGACCGCATAACAACATACGTTGTTCCCTTTGTCATCGGTATGTTACTTGCCCGAGATTCGATCGTCGGTATCCAATACCTAGTTCAATCTCGTTACCGGCAAGTCTCTTTACTCATTCCGTAATACATCATCTCACAACTAACATATTAGTTGTAATGCTTGCAAGGCTTATGTGATGTGTATTACCGAGAGGGCCCAGAGATACCTCTCCAACAATCGGAGTGACAAATCCTAATCTCGAAATACGCCAACCCAACATCGACCATTGGAGACACCTGTAGTACTCCTTTATAATCACCCAGTTACGTTGTGACGTTTGGTAGTACCCAAAGTGTTCCTCCGGTAAACGGGAGTTGCATAATCTCATAGTCATAGGAACATGTATAAGTCATGAAGAAAGCAATAGCAACATACTAAACGATCGGGTGCTAAGCTAATGGAATGGGTCATGTCAATCAGATCATTCTACTAATGATGTGACCTCGTTAATCAAATAACAACTCATTGTTCATGGTTAGGAAACATAACCATCTTTGATTAACGAGCTAGTCAAGTAGAGGCATACTAGTGACACTCTGTTTGTCTATGTATTCACACATGTATTATGTTTCCGGTAAATACAATTCTAGCATAAATAATAAACATTTATCATGATTATAAGGAAATAAATAATAACTTTATTATTGCCTCTAGGGCATATTTCCTTCAGTCTCCCACTTGCACTAGAGTCAATAATCTAGATTACACTGTAATGAATCTAACACCCATGGAGCTTTGGTGCTGATCATGTTTTGCTCGTGGAAGAGGCTTAGTCAACGGGTCTGCAACATTCAGATCCGTATGTATCTTGCAAATCTCTATGTCTCCCACCTGGACTAGATCCCGGATGGAGTTGAAGCGTCTCTTGATGTGTTTGGTCCTTTTGTGAAATCTGGATTCCTTTGCCAAGGCAATTGCACCAGTATTGTCACAAAAGATTTTCATTGGACCCGATGCACTAGGTATGACACCTAGATCGGATATGAACTCCTTCATCCAGACTCCTTCATTTGCTGCTTCCGAAGCAGCTATGTATTCCGCTTCACATGTAGATCCCGCTACAACGCTTTGTTTAGAACTGCACCAACTGACAGCTCCACCGTTTAATGTAAACACGTATCCGGTTTGCGATTTAGAATCGTCCGGATCAGTGTCAAAGCTTGCATCAACGTAACCTTTTACGGTGAGCTCTTTGTCACCTCCATATACGAGAAACATATCCTTAGTCCTTTTCAGGTATTTTAGGATGTTCTTGTTAGGTTTCGTAGTAATTTCAAAAATTTTCCTACGCGCACACAGGATCATGTGATGCATAGCAACGAGAGGAGAGTGTTGTCTACGTACCCAACGCAGACCGACTGCGGAAGCGATGACACGACGTAGAGGAAGTAGTCGTACGTCTTCACGATCCAACCGATCAAGCACCGAAACTACGGCACCTCCGAGTTCGAGCACACGTTCAGCTCGATGACGATCCCCGGACTCCGATCCAGCAAAGTGTCGGGGAAGAGTTTCGTCAGCACGACGGCGTGGTGACGATCTTGATGAACTACAGCAGCAGGGCTTCGCCTAAACTCCGCTACAGTATTATCGAGGAATATGGTGGCAGGGGGCACCGCACACGGCTAAGGAATCGATCACGTGGATCAACTTGTGTCAACTTGTGTGTTTAGAGGTGCCCCTGCCTCCGTATATAAAGGAGGAGAGGAGGGGAGACTGGCCGGCCAAGGGGGGGAGGCGCAGGAGAGTCCTACTCCCTCTGGGAGTAGGATTCCCCCTCCAATCCTAGTCCAACTAGGATTCCTCGGAGGGGAAAAGAGGAGGAGGGGGCCGGCCACCTCTCCTAGTCCTAATAGGACTAGGGGAAGAGGGGGGCACGCAGCCCAACTAGGGCAGCCCCTTCTCCTTTCCACTAAGGCCCACTATGGCCCAAATAGCTCCCGGGGGGTTCCGGTAACCCTCCCGGTATTCCGGTAAAATCCTGATTTCACCCGGAACACTTCCGATATCCAAATATAGGCTTCCAATATATCAATCTTTACGTCTCGACCATTTCGAGACTCCTCGTCATGTCCGTGATCACATCCGGGACTCCGAACAACCTTCGGTACATCAAAATGCATAAACTCATAATATAACTGTCATCGTAACCTTAAGCGTGCGGACCCTACGGGTTCGAGAACAATGTAGACATGACCGAGACACGTCTCCGGTCAATAACCAATAGCGGGACCTGGATGCCCATATTGGCTCCTACATATTCTACGAAGATCTTTATCGGTCAGACCGCATAACGACATACGTTGTTCCCTTTGTCATCGGTATGTTACTTGCCCGAGATTTGATCGTCGGTATCCAATACCTAGTTCAATCTCGTTACTGGCAAGTCTCTTTACTCGTTCCGTAATACATCATCTCACAACTAACATATTAGTTGCAGTGCTTGCAAGGCTTATGTGATGTGCATTACCGAGAGGGCCCAGAGATACCTCTCCGACAATCGGAGTGACAAATCCTAATCTCGAAATACGCCAACCCAACATCTACTTTTGGAGACACCTGTAATGCTCCTTTATAATCACCCAGTTACGTTGTGACGTTTGGTAGCACCCAAAGTGTTCCTCCGGCAAATGGGAGTTGCATAATCTCATAGTCATAGGAACATGTATAAGTCATGAAGAAAGCAATAGCAACATACTAAACGATCAGGTGCTAAGCTAATGGAATGGGTCATGTCAATCAGATCATTCAACTAATGATGTGATCTCGCTCCTCAAATAACAACTCATTGTTCATGGTCAGGAAACATAACCATCTTTGATTAACGAGCTAGTCAAGTAGAGGCATACTAGTGACACTCCGGTTGTCTATGTGTTCACACATGTATTATGTTTCCGGTTAATACAATTCTAGCATGAATAATAAACATTCATCATGAAATAAGGAAATAAATAATAACTTTATTATTGCCTCTAGGGCATATTTCCTTCAGTCTCCCACTTGCACTAGAGTCAATAATCTAGATCACATCACCATGTGATTAACATCGATTGTTCACATCATCATGTGATTAACACCCATAGTTCACATCGTCATGTGACCAACACCCAAAGGGTTTACTAGATTCGGTAATCTAGTTCACATCGCTATGTGATTAACACCCAAAGAGTACTAAGGTGTGATCATGTTTTGCTTGTGAGAGAATCTTAGTCAACGGGCCTGCCAAATTCAGATCCGTATGTATTTTGCAAAATTCTATGTCTACAATGCTCTGCACGGAGCTACTCTAGCTAATTGCTCCCACTTTCAATATGTATCCAGATTGAGACTTAGAATCATCTGGATCAGTGTCAAAAACTTGCATCGACGTAACCGTTTACGATGAACCCTTTTGTCACGTCCATAATCGAGAAACATATCCTTATTTTACTAAGGATAATTCTGACCGTTGTCCAGTGATCTACTCCTAGATCACTATTGTACTCCCTTGCCAAACTCAGTGCAGGGTATACAATAGATCTGGTACACAGCATGGCATATTTATAGAACCTATGACTGAGGCATAGGAAATGACTTTCATTCTCTTTCTATTTTTTGCCGTGGTCGGGCTTTGAGTCTTACTCAACTTCACACCTTGTAATACAGGCAAGAACTCTTTCTTTGACCGCTCCATTTTGAACTACTTCAAAATATTGTCAAGGTATATACTCAGTGAAAAAACTTATCAAACGTCTTGATCTATCTCTATAGATCTTGAAGCTCAATATGTAAGCAGCTTCACCGAAGTCTTTCTTTGAAAAATTCCTTTCAAACACTCCTTTATGCTTTACAGAATAATTCTACATTATTTCCGATCAACAATATGTCAATCACATATACTTATCAGAAATGTTGTAGTGCTCCCACTCACTTTTCTTGTAAATACAGGCTTCACCGCAAGTCTGTATAAAACTATATGCTTTGATCAACTCATCAAAGCGTATATTCCAACTCCGAGATGCTTGCACCAGTCCATAGATGGATCGCTGGAGCTTGCACATTTTGTTAGCACCTTTCGGATTTGACAAAACCTTCTAGTTGCATCGTATACAAATCCATTAAGGAATTTAGTTTTGTTTATCCATTTGCCAGATTTCATAAAATGCGGCAATTGCTAACATGATTCGGACAGACTTTAAGCATAGATACGAGTGAGAATCTCTCATCGTAGTCAACACCTTGAACTTGTCGAAAACCTTTTTGTGACAATTTTAGCTTTGTAGATAGTAACACTACTATCAGCGTCTGTCTTCCTCTTGAAGATCCATTTATTTTCTATGGCTTGCCGATCATCGGGCAAATCCATCAAAGTCCATACTTTTGTTCTCATACATGGATCATATCTCAGATTTCATGGCCTCAAACCATTTCGCGGAATCTGGGCTCATCATCGCTTCCTCATAGTTCGCAAGTTCGTCATGGTCTAGTAACATGACTTCCAGAACAGGATTACCGTACCACTCTGGTGCGGATCTCACTCTGGTTTACCTACGAGATTCGGTAGTAACTTGATTTGAAGTTTCATGATCATCATCATTAGCTTCCTCACTAATTGGTGTAGGAGTCACAGGAACAAATTTCTGTGATGATCTACTTTCCAATAAAGGAGAAGGTACAATTACCTTATCAAGTTTTCTACTTTCCTCCCGCTCACTTCTTTCGAGAGAAACTCCTTCTCTAGAAAGGATCCGTTCTCAGCAACGAATTTGCCTTCGGATCTGTGATAGAAGGTGTACCCAACATTTTTCTTTTGGGTATCCTATGAAGACGCACTTCTCCGATTTGGGTTTGAGCTTATCAGGTTGAAACTTTTTCACATAAGCATTGCAACCTCAAACTTTAAGAAACGACAACTTTGGTTTCTTGCCAAACCACAGTTCATAAGGCGTCGTCTCAACGGATTTTGATGGTGCCCTATTTAACGTGAATGCAGCTATCTCTAATGCATAACCCCAAAATGATAGTGGTAGATCGGTAAGATACATCATGGATTGCACTATATCCAATAAAGTACGGTTATGACGTTCGGACACACCATTACATTGTGGTGTTCCAGGTGGCATGAGTAGTGAAACTATTTCACATTGTTTTTAACTGAAGGCCAAACTTGTAACTCAAATACTCTTCTCTACGATCAGATCATAGAAACTTTATTTTCTTGTTACGATGATTTTTCACTTCACTCTGAAATTCTTTGAACTTTTCAAATGTTTCAGACTTATGTTTCATCAAGTAGATATACTCATATCTACTCAAATCATTTGTGAAGATCAAAAAATAATGATATTTGTCGCGAGCCTCAATATTCATCGGACCACATACATCAGTATGTATGATTTCCAACAAATCTGTTGCTCGCTCCATTGTTCCGAAGAACAGAGTCTTAGTCATCTTGCCCATGAGGCATGGTTCGCAAGCATCAACTGATTCATAATCAAGTGATTCCAAAAGTCCATCAGCATGGAGTTTCTTCATGCGCTTTACACCAAAATGACCTAAACGGCAGTGCTACAAATAAGTTGCACTATCATTATTAACTTTGCATCTTTTGGTTTCAATATTATGATTATGTGTATCACTATGATCGAGATCCAACAAACTATTTTCATTGGGTGTGTAACCATATAAGGTTTTATTCATATAAACAGAACAACAATTTATTCTCTTACTTAAATGAATAACCGTATTACAATAAACATGATCAAATCATATTCATGCTCAACGCAAACACCAAATAACACTTATTTAGGTTCAACACTAATCTCGAAATTATAGGGAGTGTGCGATGATGATCATATCAATCTTGGAACCACTTCCAACACACATCGTCACTTCACCCTTAACTAGTCTCTGTTTATTCTGCAACTCCCGTTTCGAGTTACTAATCTTAGCAACTGAACTAGTATCAAATACTGAGGGTTTGCTATAAACACTAGTAAAGTACACATCAATAACATGTATATCAAATATACTTATGTTCACTTTGCCATCCTTCTTATCCACCAATCACTTGGGGTAGTTCCGCTTCCAGTGACCAGTCCCTTTGCAGTAGAAGCACTTAGTCTCAGGCTTAGGACCAGACTTGGGCTTCTTCACTTGAGCAGCAACTTGCTTGCTGTTCTTCTTGAAGTTCCTCTTCTTCCCTCTGCCCTTTGAAACCAGTGGTCTTGTCTACTATCAACACTTGATGTTTTTTTCTCGATTTCTACCTTCGTCAATTTCCGCATTACGAAGAGCTTGGGAATCGTTTCCGTTATCCCTTGCATATCATAGTTCATCACGAAGTTCTACTAACTTGGTGATGGTGCCTAGAGAATTCTGTCAATCACTATCTTATCTGGAAGATTAACTCCCACTTGATTCAAGCGATTGTAGTACTCAGACAATCTGGGCACATGCTCACTAGTAGAGCGATTCTCCTCCATCTTTTAGCTATAGAACTTGTTGGAGACTTCATATCTCTCAACTCGGGTATTTGCTTGAAATATTAACTTCAACTCCTGGAACATCTCATATGGTCCATGACGTTCAAAACGTCTTTGAAGTCCCGATTCTAAGCCATTAAGCATGGTGCACTAAACTATCAAGTAGTCATCATATTGAGCTAGCTAAACGTTCATAACGTCTGCATCTGCTCCTGCAATAGGTCCGTCACCTAGCGGTGCATTAAGGACATAATTCTTCTGTGCAGCAATGAGGATAAACCTCAGATCATGGATCCAATCCGCATCATTGCTACTAACATCTTTCAACACAATTTTCTCTAGGAACATATCAAAATAAAGACAGGGAAGCAACAACGCGAGCTATTGATCTACAACATAATTTGCAAAATACTACCAGGACTAAGTTCATGATAAATTTAAGTTCAATTAATCATATTATTTAAGAACTCCCACTTAGATAAACATCCCTCTAATCCTCTAAGTGATTACGTGATCCAAATCAACTAAACCATGACCGATCATCACGTGAGATCGAGTAGTTTTCAATGGTGAACATCGTTATGTTGATCATATCTACTATATGATTCACGCTCGACCTTTCGGTCTCCGTGTTCCGAGGCCATATCTGCATATGCTAGGCTCGTCAAGTTTAACCTGAGTATTCTGCGTGTGCAAAACTGGCTTGCACCCGTTGTAGATGGACGTAGAGCTTATCACACCCAATCATCACGTGGTGTCTGGGCACGACGAACTTTGGCAACGGTGCATACTCAGGGAGAACACTTCTTGATAATTTAGTGAGAGATCATCTTATAATGCTACCGTCAATCAAAGCAAGATAAGATGCATAAAAAGATAAACATCACATGCAATCAATATAAGTGATATGATATGGTCATCATCATCTTGTGCTTGTGATCTCCATCTCCGAAGCACCGTCATGATCACCATCGCCACCGGCGCGACACCTTGATGTCCATCGTAGCATCGTTGTCGTCTCGCCAATCTTATGCTTCCACGACTATCACTACCGTTTAGTAATAAAGTAAAGCATTACATCGCGATTGCATTGCATACAATAAAGCGACAACCATATGGCTCTTGCCAGTTGCCGATAACTCGGTTACAAAACATGATCATCTCATACAATAAAATTCAGCATCATGCCTTGACCATATCACATCACAACATGCCCTGCAAAAACAAGTTAGACGTCCTCTACTTTGTTGTTGCATGTTTTACGTGGCTGCTACGGGCTTAAGTAAGAACCAATCTCACCTACGCATCAAAACCACAACGATAGTTTGTCAAATAGACTCCGTTTTAACCTTCTCAAGGACCGGGCGTAGCCATACTCGGTTCAACTAAAGTTGGAGAGATAGTCGCCCGCAACCCATCTATGTGCAAAGCACGTCGAGGGCACCGGTCTCGCGTAAGCGTACGCGTAAGGTTGGTCCGGGTCGTCTCGTCCAACAATACCGCCGAACCAAAGTATGACATGCTGGTAGGCAGTATGACTTGTATCGTCCACAACTCACTTGTGTTCTACTCGTGCATATAACATCAACATAAATAACCTAGGCTCGGATGCCACTGTTGGGTTTCGTAGTAATTTCAAAAAAAATTCCTACGCACACGCAAGATCATGTGATGCATAGCAACGAGGGGAGAGTGTTGTCTACGTACCCAACGCAGACCGACTGCGGAAGCGATGACACGACGTAGAGGAAGTAGTCGTACGTCTTCATGATCCAACCGATCAAGCACCCAAACTACGGCACCTCCGAGTTCGAGCACACGTTCAGCTCGATGACGATCCCCGGACTCCGATCCAGCAAAGTGTCGGGGAAGAGTTCCGTCAGCACAACGGCGTGGTGACGATCTTGATGAACTACAGCAGCAGGGCTTCGCATAAACTCCGCTATGGTATTATCGAGGTATATGGTGGCAGGGGGCACCGCACACGGCTAAGGAATAGATCACGTGGATCAACTTGTTGTACCTTTTGTGCTAGCCCTGCCCCTCTATTTATATGTTGAGCCCCGGGGTCGAAACTTGGAGCAAAAGCCTCCTCAAAGTCGGTTTTGCCCGAAAGGCAAGAGTCCCACTCGGACTCCAGGACCAAACACCACAATCCTTGGCGTCTGGCCCAGACGCCATGGGCCTCGGCGTCTGGCCCAGGGCCAGACGCCAGGGTCTCCGGCGTTTGGCCCCCTGGCCTCCGCAAAACTCCTTTTTGCACCGATCTAAAGCCTCATGGGCTTGACCCCTTGGCCTAACCATATCATCCAATATATGAATCTTTACGTCTCGACCATTTCGAGACTCCTCGTCATGTCCCCGATCTCATCCGGGACTCCGAACTCCTTCGGTTCATCAAAACATGTAAACTCATAATATAACTGTCATCGTAACCTTAAGCGTGCGGACCCTACGGGTTCGAGAACAATGTAGACATGACCGAGACACGTCTCCGGTCAATAACCAATAGCGGGACCTGGATGCCCATATTGGCTCCTACATATTCTACGAAGATCTTTATCGGTCAGACCGCATAACAACATACGTTGTTCCCTTTGTCATCGGTATGTTACTTGCCCGAGATTCGATCGTCGGTATCCAATACCTAGTTCAATCTCGTTACTGGCAAGTCTCTTCACTCGTTCCGTAATACATCATCTCACAACTAACATATTAGTTGCAGTGCTTGCAAGGCTTATGTGATGTGCATTACCGAGAGGGCCCAGAGATACCTCTCCGACAATCGGAGTGACAAATCCTAATCTCGAAATACGCCAACCCAACATCTACTTTTGGAGACACCTGTAATGCTCCTTTATAATCACCCAGTTACGTTGTGACGTTTGGTAGCACCCAAAGTGTTCCTCCGGCAAACGGGAGTTGCATAATCTCATAGTCATAGGAACATGTATAAGTCATGAAGAAAGCAATAGCAACATACTAAACGATCAGGTGCTAAGCTAATGGAATGGGTCATGTCAATCAGATCATTCAACTAATGATGTGATCTCGTTACTCAAATAACAACTCATTGTTCATGGTCAGGAAACATAACCATCTTTGATTAATGAGCTAGTCAAGTAGAGGCATACTAGTGACACTCTGGTTGTCTATGTGTTCACACATGTATTATGTTTCCGGTTAATACAATTCTAGCATGAATAATAAACATTCATCATGAAATAAGGAAATAAATAATAACTTTATTATTGCCTCTAGGGCATATTTCCTTCACATGGTATCTTCAGAGCGTAATGATGTACGCGGAGGGCTAGTCTTGTAATCATGCAAGGGCTGGGGTTGGGGCCGCATTGCTACGTGCTCGGAACGTGCCAGGTGGTCTTGACGTATGTTACTCCGGGCGCGTTTGGCCATGTCCGGTCGTTTAACGGCCGGACTCAAAAATTGCCTTAAGAGGCTGCTCTGTACTTCTGCCGCGAGAGCCGCTGTGTGTTCCTCCGTTCGGAGGGAGCGTTTAGTGTTTCCGTTGACCGTGATGACTCCACGAGGGCCTGGCATCTTGAGCTTGAGGTATGCATAATGCGGCACTGCATTGAACTTTGCAAACGCGGTTCGTCCGAGCAGAGCGTGATAGCCACTGCGGAACGGGACTATGTCGAAGATTAACTCCTCGCTTCGGAAATTATCCGGGGATCCGAAGACCACTTCCAGTGTGACTGAGCCTGTACAATTGGCCTCAACACCTGGTATGACACCTTTTAAGGTCGTCTTTGTAGGTTTAATCCTTGAGGGGTCTATGCCCATCTTGCGCACTGTATCCTGATAAAGCAGGTTCAGGCTGCTGCGCCGTCCATCAGGACTCTAGTGAGGTGAAATCCATCGACGAGTGGGTCTAAAACCAATGCGGCGAATCCGCCATGGCGGATACTGGTGGGGTGGTCCCTTCGATCGAAAGTGATCGGGCAAGAGGACCATGGATTGAACTTCAGGGCGACTGGCTCCATCGCATATACGTCCCTAAGTGCACGCTTCCGCTCCCTCTTGGGTATGTGGGTTGCGTATATCATGTTTACCGTCCGCACTTGTGGGGGGAAACCCTTCTGTCCTCTACTGTTCGGCGGCCGGGTCTCCTCCTCGTCATCGCTATGCAGCCCCTTGTCATTGTTTTTGGCAATTAACTTGCCTGCCTGCTTGAATACCCAACAATCCCTGTTGGTGTGGTTAGCTGGCTTTTCGGGGGTGCCATGTATCTGGCAAGAGCGGTCGAGTATTCGGTCCAAATTGGACGGACCCGGAGTGGTTCTTTTGAATGGCTTCTTCCGCTGACCGGGTTCAAAGCCTCTGAATCCGGCGTTGACTGTCGTATCCTCAGTGTTATCGCCGTTAACGCGGCGTTTGTTTTTGTTGCGACGCGACCTGCTATTGCGGTCCTTGCTATTCGGACTACCAGAATTTTTGCTGAGGTTGTTACTGCGAGCTAGCCAGCTGTCCTCTCCCGCACAGAAGCGGGTCATGAGTGATGTGAAGGCTGCCATGGATTTCGGCTTTTCCTGTCCTAGGTGCCGGGCCAGCCACTCGTCGCGGATGTTATGTTTGAAGGCTGCGAGGGCCTCTGCATCCGGACAGTCGACGATTTTATTTTTCTTTGTTAAGAACCGTGTCCAGAACTGTCTGGCCGATTCGTCTGGCTGCTGAATTATATGACTTAGGTCATCGGTGTCTGGTGGTCGCACATATGTGCCCTGGAAGTTATCAAGAAATGCGGCTTCCAGGTCCTCCCAACACCCAATTGACTCTGCTGGCAAGCTGTTAAGCCAATGCCGAGCTGGTCCTTTAAACTTGAGTGGGAGATACTTGATGGCGTGCAGATCGTCACCGCGGGCCATATGGATATGAAGGAGATAATCTTCGATCCAAATCGCGGGGTCTGTTGTGCCATCGTAGGATTCAATGTTCACGGGTTTAAACCCTTCGGGGATTTGATGATCCATTACTTCATCTGTGAAGCATAGTGGGTGTGCGGCGCCTCTATATTGAGCAATATCACGACGTAGCTCAAGAGAGCTTTGTCTGCTGTGTTCGGCCCGGCCGGAGTTGCTGTATCCGGCGCGACGGTAGTCGTCGTGGGTCGTGGGGCGCCCGCGTGATCCGTAGATAGATCTTGATTGTCTTGCCTTATCCTCCAATATATCTCGCAAGTGCGGCGCATTCCCCCGTGGCTTCGCGCTTTTCGAGCGGTGCCGGGGTACGGTTTTGGCGGAGGGCCTGGATGCCTCTCTGTCGCGGCCACGAGGTGGTCGGTCTGCCGTATTGTGCGCTGGTGATGAAGGTTTGTATGCTTCCTCCTCTAGTCGGGGGAGCAACTTGCGTTTTGGGTAGCCTTTGGAGGGGCGTTCGAGTTCATACTCTTCGGCCGCGAGGACCTCGGTCCATCTGTCGGCCAGCAGGTCTTGATCAGCTTGAAGCTGTTGCTGCTTTTTCTTTAGGCTGTTCGCCGTGGCCATTAGCCTGCGTTTAAAACGCTCTTGTTCGACGGGATCCTCGGGCACGACGAATTCGTCGTCATTGAGGCTTGCCTCGTGTCCGGAGGGAGGCATGTAATTTTCATCCTCCTCGTCTGCCGCTCTCTCCTGAGGGATGGCTTCTCCGTCCTCCTGTGCTGAATCTTGCTGGAGGGGGTTGTCTTCGGCACTCTCTGGGGTGTTGTTATCTCCGGTGCCGGAATCTCCATTCTTGCTGTGGCGGGATTTAGAGCGGCGCCGCTGACATCGGCGCTTGGGCTGTTTCTTAGAGGAATCTGCCTCCGCTGCTTCTTCGCCGTCCCCATCCTTCGGGGTGTCCACCATGTATATGTCGTATGACGAGGTGGTCTTCCAGTGCCTCGTAGGCGTTGGTTCTTGATCGTCTCCGGCATCGTCGTCCATACCGTCGATGTCTTCGGAGTCGTAGTCTAGCATGTCGGTTAGATCGTCGACAGTGGCTACAAAGTGGGTGGTGGGTGGGCTTTGAATTTCTTCGTCGTCCGCATCCCAACCATCCTGGCCGCAGTCCGGCCAGGGCTCTCCTGATAATGAGAGATACTTTAGCGAATTCAGGATGTCGCCAAAGGGTGAGTGCCGAAAGATGTCCGCAGCGGTGAACTCCATGATCGGCGCCCAATCGGATTCGATTGGCAGGGGCGCCGGAGGTTCGGAGTCCGGCAAGGAGTCCGGCACCTCGGAGTCACAAGCTTTGCAAGGGACAAGGTTGGTATTCGGCTCCATCGCCGTGGAAGTTGCCGCCCCCGAGGCGGTGTCCAGCCACCTGTCCTCGATCTGCGCAGTCGGCTCGGAACTATGGGTCAGAGCGGACTCGTGTGCGGCCTCTAGGGTACTGTCCGGCGGCAGAGCTAAGTCATGCCCATCGTGACAGTGCGGCATGCTCGGCTGTGGCTCGAATCCATCGAAGATCAAGTCTCCGCGGATGTCAGCCGTGAAGTTTAGGCTTCCAAATCTGACCTGATGACCAGGGGCGTAGCTTTCGATCTGCTCCAGATGGCCAAGTGAATTGGCCCGCAGTGCAAAGCCGCCGAACACGAAGATCTGTCCGGGGAGAAAAGTCTCACCCTGGACGGCGTTGTTGTTGATTGAAGAAGCCATCAAGCCTATCGGTGACGACACAGAGGAACTCTCAATGAAAGCACCAATGTCGGTGTCAAAACCGGCGGATCTCGGGTAGGGGGTCCCGAACTGTGCGTCTAGGCGGATGGTAACAGGAGACAAGGGACACGATGTTTTTACCCAGGTTCGGGCCCTCTCGATGAAGGTAAAACCCTACTCCTGCTTGATTGATATTGATGATATGGGTAGTACAAGAGTGGATCTACCACGAGATCAAGGAGGCTAAACCCTAGAAGCTAGCCTATGGTATGATTGGTGTAATGGTTGTTCGTCCTACGGACTAAAACCCTCCGGTTTATAAAGACACCGGAGAGGGCTAGGGTTACACAGAGTCGGTTACAATGGTAGGAAATCTACATATCCGTATTGCCAAGCTTGCCTTCCACGCCAAGGAAAGTCCCATCCGGACACGGGACGAAGTCTTCAATCTTGTATCTTCATAGTCTTGGAGTCCGGTCGATGATGATAGTCCGGCTATCCGGACACCCCCTAGTCCAGGACTCCCTCAAGGACCCTTTTCATCGAATCTGATCCGACTAAAGTGGGAGAGACAGACACCCGCTAGCCACCTTATGCAACTAGTGCATGTCAGTCGGTGGAACCTGTCTCACGTAAGCATACGTGTAAGGTCGGTCCAGGCCGCTTCATCCCACGATGCTGCCGAATCAAGATAAAACTAGTAGTGGCAAGTAAATTGACAAAATCGACGCCTACAACAACTTGTGTTCTACTCGTGCATAGAAACTACGCATAGACATAGCTCATGATGCCACTTTTGGGGAACGTAGTAGAAATTCAAAATTTTCTACGCATCACCAAGATCAATCTATGGAGTAACTAGAAACGAGAGAGAGGGGAGTGCATCTTCATACCCTTGAAGATCGTGATGCGGAAGCGTTGCAAGAACGCGGTCGGTGGAGTCGTTCACTAAGCGATTCAGATCGCGGCCGAATCCGATCTAAGCACCGAACAACGGTGCCTCCGCGTTCAACACACGTACAGCACGGGGACGCCTCCTCCTTCTTGATCCAGCAAGGGGAGAGGAGAAGTTGAGGGAGAGCTCCGGCAGCACGACGGCATGGTGGTGGAGCTTGCAGTTCTCCGGCAGAGCTTCGCCAAGCACTACTACTACGGAGGAGGTGTTGGGGAGGGAGAGGGCTGCGCCAGGGGAAGGGTGAAGCTCCCATGCGCCTCCCCACTATATATAGGGGTGGAGGGGGCTGGTTTCTTGCCCTCCAAGTCCATTGGGGCGTTGGCAAAGGTGGGAGGAAAGAAATCCCATCATTTCCTTCCCCATCGATTGTTATCCCCCTTTTTTTAGGTATCTTGATCTTATCCCTTCGGGATATGATCTTATTCCTTCTAAGGGGGGATCTTGGTGCGCCTTGACCAGGGTTGTGGGGCCTTTCCCCCACTATCCATGTTCATGTGGATCCCCCCATGCAGGTGGGCCCCACTCTGGAACCTTCTAGAACCTTCCCGATACAATACCGAAAAATCCCGAACATTTTCCGGTGGCCAAAATAGGACTTCCCATATATAAATCTTTACCTCCGGACCATTCCGGAACTCCTCGTAACGTCCGAGATCTCATCCGGGACTCCGAACAACATTCGGTAACTGCACACTAATTCCCATAACAACTCTAGTGTCACCGAACCTTAAGTGTGTAGACCCTACGGGTTCGGGAGTCATGCAGACATGACCGAGACAGCTCTCTGGCCAATAACCAACAGTGGGATCTGGATACCCATGTTGGCTCCCACATTTTCCACGATGATCTCATCGGATGAACCACGATGTCAAGGATTCAAGCAATCCCGTATAGAATTCCCTTTGTCAATCGGTACGTTACTTGCCCGAGATTCGATCGTCGGTATCCCATACCTCGTTCAATCTCGTTACTGGCAAGTCACTTTACTCGTTCCGTAATGCATGATCACGTGACTAACTACTTAGTCACATTGAGCTCATTATGATGATGCATTACCGAGTGGGCCCAGAGATACCTCTCCGTCACACGGAGTGACAAATCCCAGTCTCGATTCGTGCCAACCCAACATACACTTTCGGAGATACCCGTAGTGCACCTTTATAGCCACCCAGTTACGTTGTGACGTTTGGCACACCCAAAGCATTCCTAAGGTATCCGGGAGTTGCACAATCTCATGGTCTAAGGAAATGATACTTGACATTAGAAAAGCTTTTAGCAAACGAACTACATGATCTTGTGCTATACTTAGGATTGGGTCTTGTCCATCACATCATTCTCCTAATGATGTGATCCCGTTATCAATGACATCCAATGTCCATGGTCAGGAAACCATAACCATCTATTGATCAACGAGCTAGTCAACTAGAGGCTCACTAGGGACATGTTGTGGTCTATGTATTCACACATGTATTACGGTTTCCAGTTAATACAATTATAGCATGAACAATAGACAATTATCATGAACAAGGAAATATAATAATAACCATTTTATTATTGCCTCTAGGGCATATTTCCAACAAAATAATCCGTAGCTCGGATGAAAATACTTTGTACATGAAAGTTGCTCAGAACGACGAGATGAATCCGAATACGCGGCCCGTTCGTCTGCCACATGCCCCTAACTACCTGAACATGCAACTTTTCCCCTCCGTTTCATCTGTCCGAAAATGCCTAACTCCGGGAAAACTTTCCCGGATGTTATCCCCCTTCGCCGGTAACGTGTAGCACCGCATTAGAACACGTCTAGCTCTTCCTCTTGTCCTGTTATGCTCTTGCTCGCTACGTATTTACTGTTTCTTCCCCTCTTCTCTCTGGTAGACCCCGAGACTGCCGCTGATGCCCCTGTGATCGACTACGTCACCGATGACCCTCCTTCTTGTCTGAGCAACCAGGCAAGCCCCCCCTTTTTATCATCCCAATATCGCCCATTCTATACTCTCATGCTTGCATTAGATTTTGCTACTGTTATTGTTTGCTCCTATTCTGATGCATAGCCTACTTTTGAAACCTGCTCATTGTACCTTACCTGCTTATCCTAAACTGCTTAGTATAGGTTGGTTAGTGATCCATCAGTGACCCCCAATACTTGTCCTTGTTGTCCCTGCTTCATCATCGACGACTCGATCAGCGTGATCGATGACCAGAGCCCGACACCTCACATCACATCACGCCCCTTTAGTTTCTCGACTTTGTAGAGCTACTATCGAGTGCCGAGGGTGATCCCTCATAACGCACTCCCGATGATAATTCTGTAGTGTAGCTATTCGGTCGTGGTCATCAAGGGTGATTTCCTCTTTCACCATTCCCGATAAGGCTCTGTCGTTCAACACCTCAAGTGTGAACCTCAAGGGTGGTCCCTCTTACGTTCACCTTGATGATTACATTGAGTGGAATCCACCGGGGGTGATTCCTCGGGTTTTCCCTTTGATGTCTGGACACACGTTTACAATTGACTTTACTTGAGACCTTTGTGAAAGTCGGGCGGGCCCGGAGATCACCCGCAAGATAATGACGTGGCACGGCCGGGCATTCTGAGCCCTTGTCGTAAGTCCACGAGACGGGGTGATGGGGTCATTTTCGATCGTGAGTCTCTGCTCGTCTCCGTAAGCTAATAATACACTATGGTTTGGGTATTTGTTCTGAGTTGGCCTTTGGCCTTTACGCACCAACCACCACGCGAGAATAGTTATGGGCCTCGACGTCGTGGTATCAGCCGAAGCTTTGTCAGACGTCCAGTTCAGCATTGCGGCACGGCCTGGTCGGCGCTCCAGTGGACCTAGGTCGGGCTGCGACGTATTGATCTTCCGAGGGCGGGCATTGACCCCAGAAAGGTGTGTCCGGCCAGAGTGATCGAGCGTGTTGGGTAATGTGGTGCACCCCTGCAGGGAAGTTATATATTCTAATACCGTGTCCACGGTAATGGACGTTTAGACTTATATCCTGATCTTATACAACTACAAATGGATACTTGAGATATGTGGCTCCGGGATTGCTTTCTCGCAGGGAGTCGAGGAAGGATCTCTGGGCATTAATGTTACAACATGCTTGTTAATTATAAACTGCTATTCTTTACTCTTCTACATGCTACAAGATGCTCGGAGCTGCGTGAAGATGCTAGTCTTCGATAGGCTAGGCTTTCCCCCTCTATTCTGGCATTCTGCAGTTCAGTCCACAGACACAACCCTTCCATTTGATACAAATGCATACTTAGTATAGATCTGATGCTTGTGAGTACTTTGGATGAATACTCACGGTTGCTTTGCTACCCCTTTCCCCCCTTCTTTCTTCTTTCCGGTTGATGCAACCAGATGGTGGATCCTTGAGCCAGATGCCACCGTCGACGGATACTACTACATGGAGGCCGCCGAAGACCAGGAGTAGTTAGGAGGTCCCAGGCAGGAGGCCTTGCCTCTTCGATCGTGTTGCTTTTGTGCTAGCCTTCTTAAGGCAAAACTTGTTTAACTTATGATTGCACTCAGATATTGTTGCTTCCACTGACTCTTGTGTATCGAGCTATGTATTCGAGCCCTTGAGGCCCCTGGCTTGTAATATAAAGCTTGTATTATTTTATTTGTGTCTAGAGTTGTGTTGTGATATATTCCCGTGAGCCTTTGATCTTGATCATACACATTTGCGTGTATGATTAGTGTACGATTGAATCGGGGGTGTCACAATCCTAAGCTAAGCCCACTATTTATACACCTAAGCTAAGCCCATTTTCAACTAAAAAACCTAGGGAGTGCTTGTGGCCGGGGCGCCGGCCGAACCGTTGCGTCGGTCGCGGCCACACGAGCAAGCGATCCTCCTACTCCCGAGCGACACGTATGTATAGGGCCCACACCCCAATCGTTGCCTTATCTTCTCCTTCATCTTCTCAATCGCTCGTTCCTTTCTTACCTGTTATCTCTCTTCCATGCCAGCGAGCCCGCTCCCTTCGTCCAATTTTCAGCTCGACGCCGACATGCCGGCCGCGCGTCCCCGCAGCACCGCCGTGGCATCAGTTCCGTCCATCCCATCTGGCTCCACTCCGATGACGGCGACCTCCGCAGCCGCTGCAACCAAGCTAGACCGCGAGGCTGCTTGCGTCGTCATCGCCATGGCCAGCAACCACCCCAAGGTGCCCTATGCTGGCTCCGTCGGCACTGCTCCGGCGAGCGCCACCCTCCTCCTATGCTGGAACTACCCTCCTCCTAGTCCTATGGTTGCATCCCCGAGGAGCAAACGCCGAAGCTGGAACAAGCCACTTTTTTGATACAATCGACCAAAGCAAAAGCTGGAACCACAGTTGGTTTTTGCTTCATACAACAAGCGAGCTGAAACCACGGCTGGTTTTTGCTACAACTGCATCACATTTTTGCAACAACTGGGGTTCTGGAAAGCTACAACCGATGCGGCGAAAAGCTTCAACCAGCGGCTACAGATGCTGGAACCAACCACTACCACAACAAAAGGCTACATCCAGTATCGCACAAAGCTTCAACCGGCGTTGGAAAAAGCTTCAAACACTGAATGCCAATGCTAGGGGCTGGCTACTGCCAACAGGGAAAAAGCTTCAAGGTGTCGCAAAAAGCTTCAACCGTAGATAAATAAAGATTCAACCGTAGCCGATTTTTGCTACCACAGGCAAAGTTTTTTGCTACATCCATCAAGGCGGAGCTGCAACCTCGCGACGGCGACGACGATTTGCTGCAACCATAATAGGATTTTGCTACTACCGCCGAAGGTTTTTGCTACGTCCATCTAGGCGGAGCTGCGACCTCGCGACGGCGGCGAGAAGATTTTTGCTGCAACCGTAGTTGTTTTTTGCTACTACCGGTGAAGTTTTTGCTACATCCATTCAAATGGCGTTGATTAACTGGCGGCCGTCGTCGATGCAATCCCCTGCAGCCAGCATCAACGGCGAGGGCGACGACGGAGCTACAACCATCGCCATCGAGAGCTGCAGCCGCAGGTAGAGTTGTTGCATGGGTCGAGGCGACGACGAGGACGGCCGGGATGGTGGGGACCGGCAACGAGGACGGCCAGCGAGGGCGGGGACCGGCGATGAGGAAGGCCGGCGAGGGGTAGGGCCGGGCGATGAGGATGGCCACCGAAGGGGGCAGGAGGCGCCGCGCCACGCTCCCCCGAGCGAGAGATGCGGATCTAGCCTGACCACGCGAGGAAGAAGCTGTTGGGGCGTTTTGTTTCTTTTTTTTTACCAGATCCAAAGGCTGCACGGCTCACATCCAATGGCTGGGGCTCGACCAGCCGAACGATTCGGCCGGCGCACCGGCGCCTATTGGTGCCCAAAAAACCCTAAGCTAAGCCCATTAATATTTCTCAAAAAGAAAATGCTAGGCCCATTCCATTGACGTTTCTGCTGTATCCATGCCCCCTCCCCCTCCGCCGCCGCCACAACCGCACCTCCACCTGTGGACGGAGCAGCAGCCACCCCGCCGGCGACGACCATGGCCGAGGCCGCAACAGCAGAAGCCACGCCTCTCATCCATGGCCTCCCAGACGAGGTCGTCATCTGGGAGATCCTCGTCCGCCTCGATCCTAAATCGCTCCTCCGCTGCCGCGCCGTCCGCCGGGCCAGGCGCCGCGCCACCTCCACCCGCGGCCTCCTCCTCGCGCACCACGTGCGCCAGCCCTCCCTCCCCATCCTCTACGGTTACAGCTGCGTCGGGAACGACGTCATGTCCATATCCATCATCCCCTTCAACCACCAGCTCCAGCCCGTCGCGCGGCTGGGCCACGCCCTAGTCCGTCCGGAGGCCTCCTGCGACGGCCTCCTCGTTCTCTCCATCCTCGGCACCTACTTCGCCATCTGCAACCCCGCAACTCGTCAGTATGCTCCCCTCCGTATGGTTTCTGAGTTCAGCATATTGGGAATGTACCCTCACCGGCCTACCGGCGAGTACAGACTGCTCATGCACTCTTCGAAATCCGTGAAGCAGGCCTCTGTTCTTTATGGTCCCTGCACCAGACCGTCACCTGAAAATCAAGTTGGCTGCTACGTCCTATCACTCGGCTCTGGTCAGCGGCCGAGGTACATTGAGTGTGCGGAAGCCAAGGAACTGAAATTGAGCAACAATTCTGTGCTATTCCGTGGTTGCTTACATTGGTACCCAGTGCGACATGGAAGCGGCAGCATCATGATAATAGTGTTCGACACAACAGCCGAGTCGTTCCGGCTGATGCGCGCTCCGGTTTTCCCTGGCGGCTGCGATGACCTGTTTGAGATGGATGGCATGCTCGGCATGTCCAGCTCTAATAAGGCAAAGACAATCATTCGTATCTGGGTGCTGCGAGACTATGAAAGCGAGGACTGGATCTTAAAGTGCAAGACTGAATTGCCGGTTATGGAGATCAGGGTGCCATGGGACAGTCAGGACCATGACAATTTTTGGGACGTGGTGGTCGTGCCTGGGGATGGTGGGTTGCTTGTGCTGGTCAAATATGCCAAGTCCCTACTTCTGGTTGACATGGATGACAAGTTGGTAGCCACTTTCCGTCGCAAAGGCATCTGTCCTACTCAGTTGCAGCTCAAGCAAAGTCTTGTTCCGCATGCCTTCTTTCCATCACTAGAGGGCTATGTTGTGAACGACTGGCCTTTCATCTGAAGGCTGTTGAGTGAGCTGGTGCTTCTTCGTGTCCTTGGTGTTTCTATCCTCATATGCTGCAGTATGTGCGAATTGGATCCATCATGAGCCTACTAGCTTCTTTGTTGATGTAAAAAATTATAATCAAGAAGCTCTGATTGTTACATAGTTCTATGAAGTGTATGCTTTTGCCGATACCCTTTTGGAAAGAAAGGATTATTGTGCGTGTCAATGCCAAAATTACAAGTCATTCTGGTGTGCGTTTGTAATATGTCATAGCTAATTTGCCCCATGTATCTATTTTCTTGAACCGGAGAATTGACTTTGGTTCTTTACCTAGGCCTCTAGGGGTCTTCTTGCTACTTATTACTTGCAATCTACCTCCCTGGTGTCTCCATTTTTTGAACTCAAGAAATGCCTTTCCCTTTTTTATCTAGGTCTTATTTAATTAGAGATTCTCTGGTGGCTTTCTTGAAAATCAATGTTTGGCAATGTACATGTGTTTGTTCTTATTTTTTGTTCCACCTAGCGATGAGATGTGGCAAATTATACTCTATGTTGACTTGCAAGTTGCACCTGAGTTTTAGAAGAGCTTGGATCCCTACTCCTTGGTTAAATGATTGCACCATAGGTACTTTTCTTTATGAATCCACTGCATATGGTTAGCTAGGGGATTAAGCTCACAGCCTCACACTAAAGCAAGAGTTAATCATAGCAGACATGGTTAAGCAGTTGTTGTTGTTTTTATTCCTAAGAAAAAAACTATTCTACAACATTGTCCTTGTTGCAACATTAGTTGATCCGTTGACAAATCAAACTGGAAGGTTAATTTTCTGTTTCCATGTCATGTTCAGAATTATCTTACATCATTTCACTTTAGGTGCAAATCATTCTAAGTAATGCTTCATGTAACTGGTTCATGGTCATAGCCAGGCATATGTACCACATTTTATTCCTCTTAAGACACTGTAATTGCCATATTTGTACCATGTTTATTTTCATCTGTATTTGCCACTAGACTATTTTGGTTACCAAATATTGCAATCAGAATCGGCTTGTCTGGAGCAAAGGACAGCACCAGGAATTATGTGGGAAATACTTCTGTATAGGGAGATGCAAGTTGAAAGCTCACTCTTGTCACCTCTTAATATATGTATTATGTGCCGTCACAAGACAACTGATCTTTCCTTACTGCAGATGCATTATGTACCATAGCAGAGAATTGCTCAGTTAATAAAATTTAGTCTACTCAACAGTGAATAATCTACTGTATGACCCTTTTGGAGTGCCTGGTTACATTTTACACCATTGAATGCAGCATACAAGTTCAACGTTCAGATCCTGTCCAGGCCCTCGTGGCAAGTGACGTACCCTGCTGGCACACATGTGGGGAGAGCAAGAAAGGAAAATGTGGCGGGAGATGGCTGGGTGGATCGGGCTCGACGTTCAGGTCCTCTCTGCAATAAGGTATTAGTGGTGCAACCACCGCCTTTCAATATGTTTTCACTTCTCTGAATATAACTTGGGAGTTGTACTAGTTTGTCAATAGGAAGCATTGCTGAAAACACTGTATAGTATCTAATTGCCAGCACTAATTCTCGGTCTCTTAAGTTGAAAATTCCCTAATGTTATCGTATGTGCTTGGAGCTACAGTTTCAGTTTCCACTTTACTAACATGTGGTGCTTTAGTTCACTCGCGTCAATGTATTGTTCTAAAAAAAGTAGAGAAGCTAATATATACAGTTTTGGTAGGTAACAGCAGTCCATATTCTATGCAAATATGCAGGTTTGAGTATAAACTTTAATTCAGGAAATGTGAAAGCAATATATTAATCTTAGCGTCATCTCAGCTGTTTGGCTCCTTTACAAGTTCCCTTACACACACGCAATGGTGCTTCGATTTAGGGAAAACTTGGTTTAGAAACGGCAAGTAATAATGGGGTCTCTAAAGCTCTGCACTGTTTTGCAGAGCACCAGACATTCAGAATTCAGATGAACAGTCTTAGCCATAATTTTTTAGGATTGTTCAGCTACGATTGTATTGCTATTATTCAGACTATTTATTCCTACAATCAGTAATCTCTACATTCTAATATTGCCATTATTCCTATGTTTCGGTCATTAAGCTGAGCTGCTTTGCAGCTTTTTCAGGGCTTGGAAAATTTTCTGGATCGCCACATGGTCAAACTCTGGATTGATTTGTATAGTTTGACAGATAAATGTACCGACAGTTGGCTTTCTTCAGGTATCACGATTCACATTAGTCTTCCTTTCTACATTTGGGGGAAAGAAACCTTTTCTGCCAATTACTTTAGCTAGAATATTAATATCGAAACAAGATGCCTCTAGTAGTATGTTTGTGGTTGGTGAAAAGAATGCTTTGGCCGTTCAGTTTTCAACAAACAGCATATCTATACTAATAAAACATTAATGTCAAGACATTATGCTTCTTATTCTTTACTTTCTGTCAGTGGAAGCAAAAATATCTAGTGCTTTCATTTTTGGGGGTCAACTAAGCACTATAAGAGCTTACAACCAAGAGGACCTAGGACTAGGACAGCTTAAAATTACGTGATACTAGATAATCCCCTCTGCTTCATTCACATTATGTGCTCAATTGAGTTGAGGTTATCGCCTCACAACTTGTGCCCATTGTTGAAATCAAGACGAGTTCTGTTTTCCATGTGCATCTATGCTCTTTTTAGGGAGAGAGGTTAATGGCATTCTTGTTAGACTTTAGGTTGCTTTTTTTTTCTCGACTCACCAAATGGGTGAAACATTGAACTAGATGCTTAACTTAAAGCTTCACGACCAATCTTGTTTCGGAGGCTTGCCAAAATCTGTGGACTGGCATGTCGATCTTGTTTCGGAGGCTTGCCAAAATCTGTGGACTGGCATGGCGTGCGAAAACAAATAGACTAGGCCACCGAGGGAAAGAAAGGATTAAGTTTGAGTGAATTTTTGCCGTTGGTCTTGTTTGACTGAGTACGGAATTCCGCTTCGCTATTACGCGTTCGGCTCATATATTGCTGGAAAAAAATAGTGGATAAATGAATAGCTGGGCCTGCTGCCAAACATTGATGTGACACAGCGGCAGTTGTATAGTCTTACACACATCTCATGGCCCCGGTTTGAAGTGTTGCCAAATGTTTTGTGTGCATCTCACGGACCAATGTTGTGGTCTCATACTCTCATCCGACAGCAGTAAGCCTCCAGTGTTTCATAGGAGTTGATTCCGAGCACTCAGTTTGTATTGCATAATGCAAGCATTGAAGCTATTATAGAAATCTTCATGTGTTTCATAGGAGCAATGAAGTTTTATATGTAGTAAAACCAGTTCACTCACTATTACTCATTACAAACGGTAAATAAGAAGGCTTGGATTCGACTAGTTGTATTCTACCTATGGCATGTTTGCACTGAATCATCGCACGCTGTGTGTTTGTTGCAGCCCTGTGATTGTGTTGTCGCTCACACCTGGATGTACCGAGGCAGAAAGCCTGAAACTATAGTGTTGCCAAATGTTTGGTGTATGCATCTCTGTAGCGATGCGCAAAGTTAAGGTTGGTACCTGGATACAGGAGCTAGCACTGAATCATATGATGGGATGCCATATAAAATTTGCCATGGTCGTATGGGTCTGCAGTGTAGATCCAAGGGAGAGGCCATATTAGCAAAATATGCACTGCTGCTGCAGGGGGCTTGCATATTTTTCTCCCAGACTTTGAAGCAACATTGTCAACGTAGGGCAGCTGGATGAAAACGGTTGCAATACCGCAGTCCATTCGAGCGTGATTTGCTTGATCCATTGTGGCAGTCTTTTTGTCCAGGTGAAACGAGCAAAGAATCGTTGTACATCTTTCAGGCTGAAGAGCTTCGTCTACAGTCAGTGCCAATTTCTACATTGTAAGAAAGTTGGTGCAAGAAAAGATGGCCCGTCCATGGCATGCCTCAGCTCGACAAGGTAGAGAAGGTTGCCAAGCAACACTGACAACCGTTCCCACTGCAGCTGGTTTGTTAGGTTCCACTCGCGAATTACTCCATTACTGAGTGTTCAAGCTCTTTTGCCTGCCCTCTGAAAGTTTCACATTTTGTGTTCCCCCTCCCCGCCCTGCCTCTTCGCTGCGCCTCCTGTGGATACTTGTAGTCTGCCTTGCCCCTGGAGTGGGACCCAGCCAGCCCCAGCCCAGGCGCTGGTCGCTTGATGGGCTTGATGCTTTGGCTGCCATGGCGGCGGTTTGTGTTGACGCTGGATTGGCTACCATGGCAGTGCTTTTTGGATGATGCAGCCGTGGCCGTATTTGGGTCGCTGACATCACCTCCTCCTTAACAACCGACTTGCCCCCAAGCTGGTGTCTATTCTCCTCTAGTTCCGCAGAATCAAATCCTCCTGGATCCCACTGCACACAAGAAGTTTCCGATTGAAATGATTATATGAATCGCCACATCACGATAAAAATTGTGGGATAATCTTCAGTTATGGTTCTCATTGCATGCAAGCCACCACAGGTAGTAGAGCTCTCAGAAATATATGGTCTCCCTTCATGTAGTTTTTTGGAGATGTTATGGGCTAAACCAAAACAGAGTAGTGGTGAGATATCCATCTGGTCCCCAAGAGAAGCACCACCAATAGCGTCCAAGATTGAGTCAATTCCCAAAGAACTCCGGCGAGCTGCAGAAACTCTGAATTAGTTCGCATATAGCTTCTGAATTCTGTAGGAAGAATTAGACGCTCATGTGATCCTTGAATGACGAGCTGCATATATCTTGTAGACCACACAACATAAGTAGAAGCTCTTGCGGATGGAATGAAGGCCACCGGGGATTGATCACCAATGTAGATAGCACAAGAAGCAGTAGAAGAACCCATAATCTCAGGAAACCCCTTGAATAAAGACAGAGTGAATCGAACTCATATACCCAAGTAGTTGCTGCCCATTTGTGAATGGAGCTGTTGGAAGGGGCCACTTGAGGTTGCACCTAGACTGCAGAACACAAACATGCTGAGCCTGATAAACATGAAAGTGCTAAGAGATCACCATATTGGTTAAGTTTGTATGCCTGGACTACGTGAAACTGTGCAGCACTATCCTCTGAATTCCTCTGAATTCCTTGGCTCGGCTCCAAGATCCCGGCTGTAGCGGGAAGTACAGTGCTGACCAAATACCTCCCCTTCAGTTCCAGTGGCTCGTAACTTCCCAAGCTGCACATACCAATGCCCACGGCCGCAATTCAGAGTAACGCTGATTGAGCAAGAATTCAGATAAGATGCAAGATGTCCAGGAGACCCATTTTACTGCTCCACTAAAAAGACCAGAAAAATCTGCAACGGAGTATAAGGTAGCATTTCTTGCAGTTTGCTTTAATCCTTGGCTGATGGTCAGGTGTAGGAAAACTGCGTATGACAGCATGCTCCTGCACGTGATAATTTGTAGGAACTCCAGCGGCACTCTCCCTGGTACATATGTCCTCATGCTCCACTAAAAATGCAATGTAGTGTAGTGTCCTTTACTAAAATGCCTTTACTAGAGTTATCTTCAGCAGTGGGCTTGATCATGCCGTCGACATTGGTAACAACAAGATCATTCCAATAACCAGGTTCAGACTAGTGTACTGGATTTACCAGGTAAGAGTTATCAACTGGGAGCTGAACGCCATCTTTAAGGAATTGGCCCGCCTTCCTGTAACATGCAGATTGAGATTCTGGGTCAGTATGTTCACTGTTGTTGAAATCCCAAGAAGGCGATCAATTTGCCTGTATTGCAAAGGTTCCATTGCAAGAAATTGCCTTCCACTCTGTCATACCGCAATTTGTTCCGTGGCATCTCGAGTTGATCCATGCATCAATCTGTATGCTTGCACGTGTAGTAGACTCCCAGTCCCAGGAGTTCACTCAACTGTCAACTCTTGATGCAACAAGGAGAATCATGCAACCCGAGTGAGCTGAACTGTTCCAGGTACATGGATGAAGGCCTCAAGTGAAAAATCACTAGCAAGGTTCGGGCCCGAGGAAAACTTGGGCCAGCCATGCACTCCCACTAGTTTGGTCGACCAGGTCAGGTGGGTGCCACTTTTGCAGTCGCTCATACTGCCAACAACACACTCGAAGAGAAGCCCAAGCCACATCTCTGAAGAGGAACACAAGACGGCCGGAACTAAACCATGAAACCTCACGTGGCTTGCTATGTATGCCTGAACATGGCTACTCCGTGTCGCATGCATCTGAATAAGATGGCCACGGTCTTGGCCTGAATAGGTGTCCCATATGACTGATGCAAAATCGCAACCGTGGAGGCCACGGTTCCAATGTAGTTCTTCGGATAACATTTCTTCTCCAGCTGACACACATATGCGAGGGTGTCCTGGCAGAACGAATCGGGCAAAAACGACAAATATGACCTGTGGTCAAAATCAATTTACAAACTAAGCTGTTGGCGAAATTTTTCCGCTCTGCTGACCCTTTCGTGTAACGCCCGACAGTCAGGCGTCCGCACTACACTGTGCAACGCCTCACTGACAAGTGCTACATGCCTGGCCAGCGTCGCACCCGAGGCTGCCCGCTGCACTAGTGACCACTTCATTTTGCAGTGGCAAATAGTGCAACCACTAGCGTAGCACCTAGACACTAGGCGCTACAATATACAATGCAGCGCCTAGCTCTTAGACATTGCACACTGACTTAGTAATTTTCGGGTAGCCCAGGGTGCGATGCTGGCCATGCGTGTAGCGCCTGTTAGTCAGGCGCTGCACAATGTAGTGTCACGCTTAGTTGCCGGGCGCTACACGAAAGGGTGAGCGGAGCGAAAAAAATTCGCCAACGGTTTAGTTTGTGAATTGATTTCAACCGTAGGTCAGAACAGTGGTTTTTGCCGATGAATCTAAGTAAGCTAGATTGATAAAATCCGAGGTTTAATTATGAGGCTGTACATGCAAAATCTATGTATTTTGTTGTAGCTGACAATGAAATGCGTCAAACAACTGTTGTATATTTAGATAACTTGAAGCCCATCTCCTTACCTTAAATGTGTGCAACTTTGTTAAATTTTCTTCAAGAATCCATTGCATCTGGTTAGGCATGGCGATTAAGCTCAGAATTACATGGACACACTCCACACTTGCAGACATGCTTATATCTCCTTGCACACACTGGTTGAGTAGCAAAAAAGAAAAAAGGAGTAGCAAATCGTCACGGGCGAAGGTACGCTCGTCTAGTTTACAGCGCGACCGACATCTCCAACAGGCGCATGAAATATCCGGCACGCCGGATAAACCGCCAATTTAGCGCGCGAGAGCCTGCGCTGCGCGTTCCAGCAGGCGGGCGAAAAAAATGGGCGCGCGGGGGAAAGAACTGCAGGGTCGTGTTTTGGCACGCGTCGCCCAGCGCGCTGGTTAAAAGCCGCGCGCGGGCGCTTGCCAACCGCCACTCTTTCTCTCCCGCCGCGCCTTCTTTCTCGGCTCTTTCGGTGCCGTCGATGTCGCACCTATTTCCCCGCCTCTTTCAGCGCCCCGCCACCGCTGCGCCTTCTCCCTCCGCCTCTTCCAGCGCCCGGCCATGCCGCCGCGCCCCCGGAGCAGCTTGGGCTTCCGCGGTGTCCGCAGGCATGTATTACGTTGAGATCCGCTCCAATGATACATGCCTTGGGCTCGGAACATTCGTGACCACCCACGAGGCCGCCCATGCGTATGACGCAGCGGCATGGCGCCTCGGGCGGCCACGGGCGCGGATGAACTTCTCCGACATGCGGATGCGCAAGCAGGCGCAGGAACTCGCCCTGCCCCGCGACTAATCTCCGACAAGGATCGCCGCCTCCAGCAGAGGCGGGAGCCTCCTCATCGCCGAGGCGGATGAGCACGCCATGGCGATGTGGCGCGAGCGCTTCCTGCCGGATGTCGCCGCCGAGAATCAGTTATGGGCGCAGAGGAGGGCGGAGTGAGCTGTGCGTCGGGTGGACAAGCGTGCGCGGAAGGAACTGACGGAAGCCTAGAACAAGCTAGGACATGTGTCGACCTAGGACGATGAAGATCCTTGGTGGCTCTACGCGTTTATGTCATCGGATTACACCACCAAGGAGAATGAGGAGTAGTTTTATCTAGTGTTTGAGCAACATTTAATCTAATTTTATTTGCATCGTATGTACTAGCTTGTGGTTTGGGGCCTGAACTATGCTATGAATTTAAACTATGTGTTGTTTCATTTTTTTTCGTATGTGTTGTTTCAATTTTTTTCCAAGCACCGGCTAATCGCGCGCATTGGACTTTGCAGCGCCTGGTGAAGCACTATAGCGGCGCGCTAAATTAAGCATCTCCTAGTAAAGCAACAGCCCTTCTACGTGCGCTAAAACACTATTTTGACGCTGCAAAACAAAATTAGCACGCCGTGCAACCGCGTGCCTATTGAAGATTAGTAAGCGTGCACGTGCAACGCACGTCTCTATTTACACATACATTTGTACTCCACATTCCAAACATGCAAGGCAGAAAATAAGTCACAATATAACATTACAACTCAATTGTATAACATAGTAATTCAAACTTAGAAAAATCATGTAACATACTCAAATTACATAATCAACTAATAAGGTTCCAAAGTAACATGAGAGGTAAATGATATGACAAAATAATATCACATGAATTTTGATTTTATTAATTCAATTTTTATATCTTTAACTCAAATGTCCAATTCCCCAATACATCTAGCAAGGCCTCCTAAGTCTGGTTCATCTAAGCAGAGCAAAACTTCCTAAAGAAAACATGCACCATCACCAAATATCTCATGGGTGTACCCACAAAAAAAATCTCATGGGTGTCTTCTCCAAGGCCCCACAATCTTGACGGGACACTTGAATATGTTGCTGATTTCCTTGAAAGAAAAAACATGTTTTTTTGTGGAAGGCCATCATGGCTAGCTTTATTGATAAAACGACATGGATATATCGTGTACGAGCTTACTCATCAGACAATCTAGAGGCTTGTCAGTTCAACTAATAGACACTTTATTATAGTAACTATAATTAGCTAGCACATGCGCCGCTTGATTTGCATAACGTAAACAATGCTTAAAATTGACTTTCCCAATCATCCTTGAAAGAAGACGCACATCTTGATGCACAAGGCAAGACATCCAAGGTCCAGCCTACTTGAACATATTTTCCAACTTGGAAGTAGGCAGTAAAATCAAGAAAATACGAAGGTCATCCTTTTAGGAATTGGAGGTCCTCCACAAGGATTTGTTTCTCTCCTCATTTTTGTCGCCACCTGAGTATCATAAAAAGTGAAAAATGTTACATAAGTGTTAGTGTTATATAATCCTATTCAAGTGTTAGTATCATAAAATATTTTTTGATGACGCTTAACACTTCCAGAAACACTCGCTGCCAAACATAAGAGTGTTCAGATGTCTTAACAAAAACTTTTAAAACTGGAAAAACAAATTCATGTCATCAATATCAAAATTAACAACAAAAATAATGCTGAAGAAAATGGAAGTACAATTGAAATTGAACTAAACTTGACGTAATTCAGAATCAGAACCTTTATATGACTGGCAATGAATCATCCTATATAGCAAAATATGAGTGTCGAACAAAATACCTCTCATTAGGTATTTCATGAAATTTAACATCCAGAAACCACAAGTTGCATGATTATGAAATTTTGATATGTTCAATAATAAACACTGATAAAAATCTTATTAGTTATATAAAACTTTCAAATTGATTGTGATTGAATACCTTTTAAACCCCTTGTGACCGTATAAAACTATCGCACCCACATAGTCAAACTGTACACGCTTGATAAAAAAATAATTGGACAAAGTACAATGCTAAATACTCCTTACGTAAAGAAATATCAGAGTGTTTAGATCACTAAAGTAGTAATATAAACACTCTTATATTTCTTTACAAAGGGAGTACAAACTAAATGACCAAAAGGTCTATTGATAAAAAATGAATTGGACAACACCGATGCTAAAAAACAAACTCAAAAAAGAAAAGAAAAAAGCTCAAAAAACAGACACACCTGACTCTCCCTCTCAGTTCTCCTCACCTCGTCACCTACCTCCCCCACCCTTATCCATTCACTATCTCCCCACTACTCCCTATTACATGGCACAAGCCCAGAACTCTCTCTACCTCCTCGGGCCGCCCCTCCTCTTCGTCCCCACCGCCGGCGCAAGGACTCGCACTCTCCCCACTCTTCTCAGCCCCTCCTCGTCGAATCCGTCGCAGAAGTGCCCGAGGATCCGCTCGAGCTCGGCATGGTCGCTGGGCGCGGGACGAAGGCCGACGCGGAGGCGCGGGACTCGTCTCCATCATATCGGCGAGCGTGGAAATCATGTGTCGCAACCTCCGCGCCCGGTGCCTTCCTCTCCATCTCGCTCGTCGGCGGCTCCCACCACCCTTTGCATGCGACTGCGCTGCGCCCTGCCCTGCCCAGATACGGCAGCGGTGCCGCGGTGGCTGGTCCCCTCCAAGTGCAAGCCGACGCCATTAGACGATTTATTCCCCACTTCAGCTTTCATATCTGCTTATTTCTGATTTGAGTTACCTTCCATTACCCACTTCTGCTAATCCCTAATTGCTATGCATTCCTGTATAGTACATATGTAGCTTAGTAGTCTAGGTTTAAGCATGAGAGTCATTTTAGAATCAGGGAGAAAAATTAGAATTTGGTCTGCCTAATCTTGGAGTAAGTTGTTCGATTAGATGTTCTTAACTTAGTTGCGGCAACTGTTATGAGTGGGGATTCTAGTTAGTTAATATTCTTCAGGGAACCATGCGGCGATAAAGCTGATTGATTGGTGGATTTGAATTCTGGGTGGCTAGGGGCGATAGGGACCAAGACAGATGAGGTTGATTTGGCTTGATCCTGCCAAAGAAATTTACTTCTATTTTTTAAAATGAACACATGTTCTTAGATGTGCAGGGTTAAGTTCCCAAATGCGAGGTTTATAGCAAATCAAAGAGGATCAAGAGAAGCATAGTACGATAATACAGTAGGATAAGCATGTATGACCGTAGGATAATACACTTTGAAGAATGATGATGGTATGGTTCTCATATAAAGCACGGTGGTTGGCTCAAAGAGTTTATCACCTCAAAAATTTCCTTTCTTGGAATAATTTGCCTTATTAGAAGTCCATAAACATCTCTGGCATCTTCAGTACTACTTACGACGGCTGCACAAGTGTTATTCATGATATAGCACCACTAGTAGAAAACATGGCATACGTCCGGGCCAGATAAGCCCATTAGTCCCGGTTTGCTCACGAACCGGTACCCATGGGCCTGCCGGGCCTCGTGGGGCCATTGGTCCCGGTTCGTCTGGCCCCTTTGGTCCCGGTTGACGGCACGAACCAAGACCAATGGGCCCTGCTCCTGGCCCACCACCACTGGTACCCGTTTGTGGCCTGAACTGGTACCAAAGCGTTGTCTTTCGGGCCGGGTCAGGCCACAAACCGGTACCAATCCAGCCAGGGGAGAGGGCTTTTGTGTAAAAGCAAAAAGCAAAAGAATTTTCATAAAATAACTAAAAAAGCAAAAGAAGAGAAGAAAATAAATAAGTAGAAACAAAATAAAATAAACAATTAGAAATAGAAAAACTTTAATAAATAAGTAGAAACAAAATAAATTTTAATAATGTAAAATAAATAAACTATAATAAAATAAATAAAAATAGCAACATCAGGTAGAAACAAAATAAAATAAATAAATCAAACAAGAAAGAATTTTCATAAAATAAATAAAAGAAGCAAAAAAGAAAAGAAAATAAGTAAGTAGAAACAAAATAAACTTTAAT
>NC_057801.1:769111745-769113966 GCF_018294505.1 Triticum aestivum
ATTTATGCAACTAAAATTATGAAAGTATTTTCTGTTCAAAACAGTAAAAGAAAAAAGAATTTTCATGAACAAAATTTCTGTTAGAAACTTTAATAGCACTAACAGAAACTAGTGATTCACACAAATTTCAAAAACTAGTGATTCACACAAATTTCAAAAACTAGTGATTCACACAAATTTCAAAAAAAATCAAATTTAAACTATTCAAATTGGAAAACAAATGGCACTAACAAAAAGTTTATAATTTTTATTACCTAAAAGCAAAAGGAACTAAAAAATAAAGCAAAAAACAAAAGAAAATAAATGATGTAAAAAACGGAAAAAAAAACTGGGAAAAATAAAAAATGCCACCTACTAGGCCACTACGGCCTGAATACGACTAGAAACCCTACCATGGGCCAGGATTCAGGCCCGCAGAAGGCCCAGTAGGCCCAACAGGCATAGTAGTGATAATTAGGCCCGTAAGCCTGCAATCGAGAGGAGCTCGAGAGGGGTGCGGCAGTGGGGCTTATAAACCACTCCGCGCCCCTCTCAACTAGCGAGGTGGGACTAAACTTTTTGGCTATGGGCAGCGATACGTCTCCAACGTATCTATAATTTATGAAGCATTCATGCTATATTACTATGTGTTTTGAGTGATTATGGGCTTTATTATACACTTTTATATTAATTTTGGGACTAACCTACTAACCGGAGGCCCAGCCCATATTGTTGTTTTATTGCCTGTTTCAGTATTTCCAGGAAAAGGAATATCAAACGGAGTCCAAACGGAATGAAACCTTCGGCAGCGTGATTTTTTGGAAGAATATGATCCTGGAGACTTGGAGTCCACGTCAGAAGATCCTCGAGGAGGCCACGAGATAGGAGCCCCCCCCCCTTACAGGGGGGCGCCCCCCTGTCTCGTGGGCCCCTCGAGCACCTCCCGACCGACTTCTTTCGCCTATATATACCTACGTACTCTAAAACCATCAAAAATCAAGATAGATCGGGAGTTCCGCTGCCGCAAGCCTCTGTAGCCACCAAAACCTCTCGGGAGCCCGTTCCGGCACCCTGCTGGAGGGGGAACCCATCACCGGTGGCCATCTTCATCATCCCGGCGCTCTCCATGGCGAGGAGGGAATAGTTCACCCTCGGGGCTGAGGGTATGTACCAGTAGCTATGTGTTTGAGCTCTCTCTCTCTCTCGTGTTCTCTCTCGTGTTCCCTCTATGGCACGATCTTGATGTATCCCGAGCTTTGCTATTGTAGTTGGATCTTATGATGTTTCTCTCCCTCTACTCTCTTGTGATGAATTGAGTTTCCCCTTTGAAGTTATCTTATCGGATTGAGTCTTTTATGAGAACACTTGATGTATGTCTTGCCGTGTTTATCTGTGGTGACAATGGGATATCATGTGCCACTTGATGTATGTTTTGGTGACCAACTTGCGGGTTCCACCCATGAACCTATGCATAGGGGTTGGCACACGTTCTTGACTCTTCGGGAAACTTTGGGGCACTCTTTGAAGTACTTTGTGTTGGTTGGATGAATCCGAGATTGTGTGATGCATATCGTATAATCATGCCCACGGATACTTGAAGTGACAATGGAGTATCTAGGTGACATTAGGGTTTTGGTTGATTTGTGTCTTAAGGTGTTATTCTAGTACGAACTCTTTTATAGATTGATCCAAAAGAATAGCTTTGAGGTGGTTTCGTACCATACCATAATCTCTACGTTTGTTCTTCGCTATTAGTGGCTTTGGAGTGACTCTTTGTTGCATGTTGAGGGCTTGTTATATGATCTATCTATGTTATTATTGTTGAGAGAACTTGCAGTAGTGAAAGTATGAACCCTAGGCCTTGTTTCCTATCATTGCAATACCGTTTACGCTCACTTTTATCATTAATTACCTTGCTGTTTTTATTATTTCAGATTACAAATACCTATATCTACTATCCATATTGCACTTGTATCACCATCTCTTCGCCAAACTAGTGCACCTATAAAATTTACCATTGTATTGGGTGTGTTGGGGACACAAGAGACTCTTTGTTATTTGGTTGCAGGGTTGCTTGATAGAGATCATCTTCATCCTACGCCTCCTATGGATTGATAAACCTTAGGTCATCCACTCGAGGGAAATTTGCTACTGTCCTACAAACCTGTGCACTTGCAGGCCCAACAACGTCTACAAGAAGAAGGTTGTGTAGTAGACATCAAGCTCTTTTCTGGCGCCGTTG
>NC_057801.1:769114331-769120320 GCF_018294505.1 Triticum aestivum
TGCAATCGAATCTTTTTGTTTCTTGTTTTATCACTAGTTTAGTTTATAAAAGAAAACTACAAAAAAATGGAATTGAGTTTGTCTCATATGCTTCATCTTTTTAATATCTTTCGTGAGAATAGTGAAAAGGAAAATTGTGCTCAAGTGCTAGAAGAAGAAATCTATATAATGTTTGATACTAAATCTTTGAATGATGAGCATGATTGCAATGTTGTTAGTATGAATTCCTTGAATATCCATGATGTTAATTATATGCAAAGCCACAAGCTTGGGGAAGCTATGTTTGATGAAGATGATATTTTTTGTCCCCCAAGTTTTGATGAGAATATTTGTTATGATGAAAGCATGCCTCCTATTTATGATGATTATATTCATGAAAGTGGATTTGGAAGAGTGTCAACTTTATTTAGTGATGAATCCACTATTTCGGAAGAGGTTCCAATTGATTATGAGAACAAAGTTGAGATCTATGATGACTATTGTGATGACTTGTATGCTATTAGGAATAATGATAACCATGAAACTTGTCATCATGATTTTAGTTTTCAATTGGATTATGCCTCACATGATAATTATTTTGTTGAATTTGCTCCCACTACTATTCATGAGAAGAATTTTGCTTATGTGGAGAGTAGTAAAAATTCTATACTTGTAGAACATGAAAAGAATGCTTTAGGTGCTGGTTATATTGTTGAATTCATTCATGATGCTACTGAAAATTATTATGAGGGAGGAATATATGCTCTTAGGAATTGCAATAATGTCAAGTTTCCTCTCTATGTGTTGAAAATCTTGAAGCTATGCTTGTTTTACCTTCCTATGCTAGTTGATTATTGTTCCCATAAGTTGTTTGCTCACAAAATCCCTATGCATAGGAAGTGGGTTAGGCTTAAATGTGCTAGTCATATGCTTCATGATGCTCCCGTTATGTTTCAATTCTTATCTTTTATGTGAGCATCATTGTCACCATCATGCCGAGCTTGAAAAGGCATTAAAGAAAAGCGCTTGTTGGGAGACAACCCAATATTTATCCTTACTGTTTTTGTTTGTCCACATGATTATGATACTGTAGTAATCATGTTTTATAGCTTTTTATTTCAATAAAGTGCCAAGTAAGACCTTTAGGATAGCTTACGGTGATAGTTGTGTTGATCCTGCTGAAAATCAGAAACTTTTGCACCCAGTAATTTAGTTTTGTTAATTCACAGAAACGTGCTTCTAATCTGATTCTTTTTGCTCTGGATTGGTACACGAATTTCTTAGGACTTCCTAATTTGGTAGGATTGTTGGAGTTCCATAAGTATACGTTTGATACAGATTACTATAGACTGCTCTGTTTTTGACAGATTCTGTTTTCTATGTGTTGTTTGCTTATTTTGATGAATCTATGAGTAGTATCGGAGGGTATGAACCATAGAGAAGTTGGAATACAGTAGATATTACACCAATATGAATTTATAATGAGTTCATTACAGTACCTAAGTGGTGATTTTATTTTCTTATACTAACGGAGCTTACGAGTTTTCTGTTGAGTTTTGTGTTGTGGAGTTTTCAAGTTTTGGGTAAGGATTCGATGGACTATGGAATAAGGAGTGGCAAGAGCCTAAGCTTTGGGATGCCCAAGGCACCCCAAGATAATATTCAAGAATAGCCAAAAGCCTAAGCTTGGGGATGCCCCGGAAGGCATCCCCTCTTTCGTCTTCGTTCATCGGTAACCTTACTTGGAGCTATATTTTTATTCACCACATGATATGTGTTTTGCTTGGAGCGTCATTTTCTTGTGTTAATATTTGCTTGATTTTATTTAGATTAATGTTTTGCACCTTTAGTTTCAATAAAAAAGTCAAGGATAGCCTTTACCATGCTTATTTTGCTAGTATACAGGTTGCTGTTTGAAAACAGAAAGTTTACCGCTGTTGCAAAAATTCCCTAGAAAATTAAGAGAATGATATTGAAACTTTTTGCATAATGAGATCTGATAAATTTAATGCAGTGGGAATTTTAGTTCATAATTGTTGGAGTTAGGGAAGTATTGATACTCTTGCATTCTTTACAGACTGTACTGTTTTGGCAGATTGCTGTTATGTTTGCATTGTTTGCATATGTTTGCTTGTTTAATGATTCTATTTGAACATAGGAGTATTAAATATGCAGAGGCATTTAGTATGGAATGTTGAATAATAATTTTAGTGATTTGTTACGGTAAAAATTGATAAGGTTTTGCATTGGTTTATACTAACCTATCTCACGAGTTCTTGTTGAGTTTGTTGTGAATGAAGCTTTTGAGAAATAGAGAAACCATGGTATGAGAGGAATTAAGGAGACACAAAAGTTCAAGCTTGGGGATGCCCAAGGCACCTCAAGATAATATTTCAAGAAGTCTCAAGCATCTAAGCTTGTGGATGCCCCGTTAGGCATCCCACCTTTCTTCTTCAACAACTATCGGTTAGTATCGGTTGAGCCTAAGTTTTTGCTTCTTCGCGTGTGTTGTGCTATCCTTGCAATGTCATTTTGTTTTGTTTTGCTTGATGTTTGAATAAGATACCAAGATCTGAAATTCTTTAATGAGAGAGAGTCTTCACATTAGCTACATAATTATTTAGCTACTCATTGATCTTCACTTATATCTTTTTGGAATAGTTTGTCATTTACTCATGTGCTTCACTTTTATCCTATGAGTAAATTGTTGAATGAGTTGATTGTCATGAATCTGAAATTATATATGCCTCATTTGCTTATCCCATGGGGAGTAATGACTTCACGTCTAAGAAGTAGAGGTTGTAAATTTATTGGAGGTTAGCAAGCATTGTATTGGTCATTTGAACAATTTCATGAAAGAATATTGAAGGAAGGGAGATTTCATATATATAAATATACTATTATAGACATCTTTTATAGTTGGGAGCACTCATTAAGTATGACATGCTAAAGGGTTGATGTTGGACAAGGAAGACAACGTAATGGGTTATGTTTTCCGACATCTCAGTTAAAGTATATTGTCATGGATCATTCAAACATGTTGAGCTTGCCTTTCCCCCTCATGCTAACCAAAATTCCTTGCACTAAGTAGAGATACTACTTGTGCTTCCAAATATCCTTAAACCCAGTTTTGCCATGAGAGTCCACCATACCTACCTATGGATTGAGTAAGATCCTTCAAGTAAGTTTTCATCGGTGCAAGCAATAAAAATTGCTCTCTAAATATGCATGACTTATTAGTGCGGAGAAAATAAGATTTATACGAACTTGTTATGGAAGCAATAAAAGCAACGGACTGCATAATAAAGGTCCATATAAAAGGGGCAATATAAAGTGACGTTCTTTCGCATTAAGATTTTGTGTATCCAACCCTAAAAGCGCATGACAACCTCTGCTTCCCTCTACAAAGGGCCTATCTTTTACTTTATGTCTTTTACTTTTATGCAAGAGTCAAGGTGATCTTCACCTTTCCCTTTTTCATTTTATCCTTTGGCAAGCACTTTGTGTGTGGGGTGATCCTGATATATATATATATATATCCAATTGGATGTAAGTTAGCATGAACTATTATTGTTGACATCACCCAAAGGTGAATACGTTTGGAGGCAACATTATAAGCCCCAATCTTTCTCTGTGTTTGATTAAAACTTCATAACCATTAGTATTGCGTGAGTGTTAGCAATTGTAGAAGACTATATGATAGTTGAGTATGTGGAGTTTGATATTCCTGAAAATAAGATGGATTGCAATTGTTTGAATGACTGAGAATGAAGTTTGCTAGTTTTCAAGAAAGTTTATGGTCTATGCTTTGACATGTGAATTGCTTGTTACTTTATCGTGAGAAGTTTTATGAGATGAACTACTGTTATGACATATTATCATGCTAGAAAAGGTGATTGAAATTATCATTGATCAAACTTGTGCACCTTCTAGCATTCACACTTCATAAATTCTTTCTTTATCATTTACCTACTCGAGGACGAGTAGGAATTAAGCTTGGGGATGCTGATACGTCTCCAACGTATCTATAATTTATGAAGCATTCATGCTATATTACTATGTGTTTTGAGTGATTATGGGATTTATTATACACTTTTATATTACTTTTGGGACTAACCTACTAACCGGAGGCCCAACCCGTATTGCTGTTTTATTGCCTGTTTCAGTATTTCGAGGAAAAGGAATATCAAACGGAGTCCAAACGGAATGAAACCTTCAGCAGCGTGATTTTTTGGAAGAATATAATCCTAGAGACTTGGAGTCCACGTCAGAAGATCCTCGAGGAGGCCATGAGATAGGAGGCCGCGCCCCCCTTACAGGGGCACGCCCCCTGTCTCGTGAGCCCCTCGAGCACCTCCCGACCGACTTCTTTCGCCTATATATACCTACATACCCTAAAACCATCAAAAATCAAGATAGATCGGGAGTTCTGCCGCCGCAAGCCTCTGTAGCCACCAAAAACTCTCGGGAGCCCGTTCCGGCACCCTGTCGGAGGGGGAACCCATCACCGGTGGCCATCTTCATCATCCCGGTGCTCTCCATGGCGAGGAGGGAGTAGTTCACCCTCGGGGCTGAGGGTATGTACCAGTAGCTATGTGTTTGATCTCTCTCTCTCGTGTTCTCTCTCGTGTTCCCTCTATGGCACGATCTTGATGTATCCCGAGCTTTGCTATTGTTGTTGGATCTTATGATGTTTCTCCACCTCTACTCTCTTGTGATGAATTGAGTTTCCCCTTTGAAGTTATCTTATCGGATTGAGTCTTTTATGACAACACTTGATGTATGTCTTGCCGTGTTTATCTGTGGTGACAATGGGATATCATGTGCCACTTGATGTATGTTTTGCTGACCAACTAGCGGGTTCCGCCCATGAACCTATGCATAGGGGTTGGCGCACGTTCTTGACTCTCCGGTAGAAACTTTGGGGCACTCTTTGAAGTACTTTGTGTTGGTTGGATGAATCTGAGATTGTGTGATGCATATCGCATAATCATGCCCACAGATACTTGAAGTGACAATGGAGTATCTAGGTGACATTAGGGTTTTGGTTGATTTGTGTTTTAAGGTGTTATTCTAGTACGAACTCTTTTATAGATTGATCCGAAAGAATAGCTTTGAGGTGGTTTCGTACCCTACCATAATCTCTACGTTTGTTCTCCGCTATTAGTGGCTTTGGAGTGACTCTTTGTTGCATGTTGAGGGCTTGTAATATAATCTATCTATGTTATTATTGTTGAGAGAACTTGCACTAGTGAAAGTATGAACCCTAGGCCTTGTTTTCTATCATTGCAATACCGTTTACGCTCACTTTTATCATTAGTTACCTTGCTGTTTTTATTATTTCAGATTACAAATACCTATATCTACTATCCATATTGCACTTGTATCACCGTCTCTTCGCCAAACTAGTGCACCTATACAATTTACCATTGTATTGGGTGTGTTGGGGACACAAGAGACTCTTTGTTATTTAGTTGCAGGGTTGCTTGAGAGAGACCATCTTCATCCTACGCCTCCTACGGGTTGATAAACCTTAGGTCATCCACTTGAGGGAAATTTGCTACTGTCCTACAAACCTGTGCACTTGCAGGACCAACAACGTCTACAAGAAGAAAGTTGTGTAGTAGACATCAGGCAGCACGAGCTTTGGTCCCGGTTGGTGGCACCAACCGGGACTAAAGGGGTGAATTGGTCCCGGTTGGTGCTACGAACCGGTACCAATGGTCCCCTTTGTTCCCGGCTGGTGCCACCAACCGGGACGAAAGGCCTCTGCTTCCCGCCCTTTGGGCTGCTGAAAAGAGACCTTTGGTCCCGATTGGTGGCACCAACCAGGACTAAAGGGGGGCATTGGTCCAGGTTGGTGCCACCAACCGGGACCAATGCTTCGTCTATATAAACAGCGCTTGCGAAATTTTCGTTTCAGTTCCTTATTCTCCCGCCGCGCCCGTCGCCGCCGTCCTCTGCCCCGTCGCCCGCGGCCGTCGCCGTCGTCGCCCCTGCCTCCGACGCC
>NC_057801.1:769120877-769128693 GCF_018294505.1 Triticum aestivum
GTATGATTTTTTTTTTGTTCATAGATTTTTTTTGTCAATATATGTGCATATTTAGAAAAAAATTGTGTTGCAAAAGTTACATTTAAGGTTAGTTTATTTAGTACATTTTAGGTTATTAGTAAGTGCTTAGTATATAGTTGAACTAGTTGATTTAATAAAAACTACTTTATTTTATTATAGAAGTAGTTTATTTTTTGTAAGTACTACTTTATTTTATTTATAGTAATTGCTTAGTAGTTGAACTAGTTGATTTAATAAAACTACTTTATTTTATTATAGAAGTAGTTTATTTTTAGTAAGTACTACTTTATTTTATTTATAGTAAGTGCTTAGTAGTTGAACTAGTTGATTTAATAAAACTACTTTAATTATTTTACTATAGAAGTAGTTTATTCTTAGCAAGAAAACTAATAGAACTAGTTTATTTGGCGTCGATGATGCCTATACCGCATCCTCGTCGTCGACTCGGTGGAGGAGGCCTGCTTGATCAGAGGGGCCATGTCCGGGACTGGGCTCCGCCGGACTGGTATTGGGAGGTGCTACCTTTTGGGGGGCGTAGGTTGGTGAGGAGCCAGTCCGTCGTTGACCCGATCCTTGTTTGGTGGCGGTCGCGTGGGCCACTGACGGTGCCGAGGCTTCCGGACACCGTGGAGGTGGTACGTCACCGTGTCAGCGAGGAAGACGAGCACGTCCGTCGCTACATGGTTGCGTTGGAGGGCAGGTTCGACAATACCTGGCAGGTTCTTCAGGGACCTCACTGGAGCTATGATCCTGTGATGGTTCCTTCTTTTTGGGTGTCCACCGCCCGTGCCGATACCCGTCGGGCGCTATGGTTCTAGCTGTATTAGCGATGCTATATGTATGATAATATTCGAGGTGTATTAGTGATAATATTCGATGATGTACGGATGCAAGAGATGATGTAGTTTTGCTTATAATTGAATGCATGCTAATTTGAATACTACTTTATTTTATGATTTGGTTTTGGTAAAATTGGAGAGCACTATGCAAGGCGTATGCATTTGATTAGTTGATAGCTTATAGGGTTTTTGTTTTTGCATAAATCTAGGAGCCCCCTCCATCATCCCCGCCGTCGTCCCCGTCACCAACCCCCCTCCGACCTCCAGGTGAGACTAGCCAAATCTCCATGTCAATATGAGTCCTATAAGATATTTTGAAATGTTTTTTCTCATATTTTCAACCATTGAAATGGCCATCAGGTTTGAACGTTCATATGAAGTAGATAAACATGTATATTTCCTTGCCGGCAAATTTCAGGCGCTTGATATGTCCTTTTTTAGAAAGATAATTAAACAATATTTTGGGTTGACTTTAAGTCTGTCGAGTCTTCATCATATATGAGAGGACGAAGAATCCCGACTGTTGTCGTTGGGGTAGCTTCTCCTTCGTTCCCGTGTGCTAGCCAATTTGGTGTAATGCACTCGGGAACGAAAGGAGGAGCTACCATCACCGACGGTCGCAAATGTCAGAGAGGAATCAGTGAGGAAGAGTCTCCACCATATATATATGAGAGGATGAAGAATCCCGACTGTTATCGTGGGTGTAGCTTCTCCTTCATTCCCGTGTGCTAGACAATTTGGTGTAATGCACTCGGGAATGAAATGAGGAGCTACCATCACCCACGGTCGAATATGTACACCACGTGAGCTGAGAGTTTTCAAGAAAAGACTCGACGGACCGATAGTCAACCCGTGATGAATAATAATGATCTAATTTAGGTTTTTTAGTACATATATTTAATTGTACAAGTTTAATATTTGAATTATGAACATAGGAAATGTCGTACTCGGACGACGAAAACCGCCCAGGGGAGTGCGACTAATGCCACGACGACCGAGGTATGTGCGAAATGTCCCTTGAGCTGGACGAAGATCGGCACTTCAGCATTAAGCTCGAGTAGACCTTCGATGTTGAAACAGCACGCAACGATGACAAGTGTTCTTTTCGTAATTAAGCACGACTTCAACTATTTCAACGTGTACTTTTCATCTTTTCCAATTCGATTAGCTTATCCCATGCTATGCAAGATGCTATGTCTTGGAGAGGATGGGTTTTGCGACAAGTGTTTTGAAGACCATGAAAGTATGGAACCCATACCATGATGGGTCCTTCTGTGAAAGTATGGAAACAAAGAAAATTCACCTAAGGATCCATCATGGTGTGAATCCACACCGTGATGGGTCCTTTGAAGTAAAGCTGTGCAATTCTAAGAGTCTAACCCATTTTGGTTGCAAAAATTGGAAAGCACTTTGCAAGATGTATGGTTTTGATGAGGGTAATGATTGTCATCATGGATCTTGGTGATCCTAAAATCGAGCAAGACAATATGGACATTTGGGTCCTTGTTGATACACCTCCAATTCTACCGCTATGTGAGTTTCTCAAACATAGTTATTAGCTAATTTATATTGTTTATTTCAAAATAGTTGACAACTTATTTCCATTGACAGCTTATTTTCATTCTTCAAAGAATGTGCGGAAGATGGTAGACAGAACCTATTACACCGAAGGCTCTGAATTAACTTATTAGGAGAAAAATCATCTGGTCGCATTTTGTACAGATCTTGAGAATTACAATATCTACAATCAAACTCCTCAACATTATGGTCAATACGTGCCACTAGTGCACGTGTTGAACTACGGTAACTTCCATGGAGATACCCTGGTAAGATCTTTTACTATTACGACATCCGTGCATCTTCTGCATACTTCTAAAACTAGTACATCATTGCTAACTATGAAGTTATTACTATGTTTTTCAACAGATAATCCTGAATGATTGTGTGCCTCATCTGATGTATCAGCATGGTTGCCTTGATGTTTTGAACATACAGCCAGGTCATCCTACGAATCTGAACTGTCCATACCGGATTTCTAAAAAAAGTGGAGACATGACAATCAAAGAATGGAAAAAAATGTATGGACAGTCGTAAGGAGGTTCTTGGAAGCAAAAGGAAGCAAAGCACAAGAATTGGAGACAGGATGATCTCCATTCTCCATAATGGAGAGTCAGGGTCTATATTGTTTTATGCTATTTTACCTGAAAGAGGGTATTTAGGTCCTACTTAATACTGATGATCATGTGCTAAGAACAATTTAGTAGGATTGGTTCGATGACTATGAGGATGATGATCATATGACTTGTTATTAATAACAAGTAGAAGTTGTATGATGATGATTAGTAGGACTTGCTATTATGATGATGCATGATGCGAGCATGAAGAGTTATTATATATCAGTGGGTGAAATGAACATGGATTGGATTGAAGTGAAGGCAACATGCATGTGGTGCATGTCGAAAGTAGTACAATCCAAACTTGATCAAGTTAGGATTAGTATTACTTTCTACATGCACCACATGTTGCCTTCACTTCAATCTAAGCCATGTTTAGGCATAGCAGCAGCGTTGGTAAACCAAGCACGGAGATAAGAGAGAACACTTCTCCCTATTAGCTAGCTAATTAACAACCTAAATTAACCCCCAAAACCCCTAAACCACCCCTTTTCAAAAAGAACCTCAGCTTCTGTCAGTTGCTGACGCGTTGATGCCTTTTGGTCCCGGTTGGTGCCACCAACCGGGACCAAATGCCCTCCTGCCTAGGCTCGCCGCAGCGGCCACGTGGAGGCCCATCTGTCTCGGTTCATGTAAGAACCGGGACTAAAGGCCTAGGGCTTTAGTGATGACCCTTTAGTCCCGGATCCACAACCGGGACAGATGGGCCTTCCGAACCGGGACAAATGGCCCTTTTTCTACTAGTGCACAACATTTTAAATATATTTCTTGTTGTCCCGGACCCCTGTTAAAACAGAAGTGCTTTTGCAGCTTACAAGAAATATATTTTGAAGTCCATCTAACTATCTAAGAGTCATGGAATTCGTTCCATCCTAAATTTTTGGGACTCTGGAATAAACACAAAGATGGGAACGGGGATGCATGCCTGCCTGCCCCACACATTGACAGGTTTTCAATACTCACCCCGAAGCTTTTCAGCATTGTATAGAAGAAGTAATTGACACGTTTACTTCATGATAGTCTTGGATTTGGTTTGGCCAAAATGATCAGGTACTTACTCACATAATTTCTGAATATTCCAGTTATTTGTTGAATGCATCAGTTAGACTACTGTGATACATCAAAGCTTCTCTGTAACTGAAACGACATAATTTTGGAGGAGGACTATCTTGTTTCCAAATCCTAGCTCCGCCATTGATTCTTCCTGAATTTACTTTAGTAGATCTTCTCTTGTAAAATCCAAACAGTTTCCGAGCCTATATGTTTGGTTTCATATTTTTGTTTATCATGCAATACTTATCCCGCTGCCATCTAATATACAAATTTGATAATAGAAGATGACCTCATTTATTTACAGAAAAATGCATATTCTTGGACTAGGTTTTCTTCCGCACTCTCTTGGACCAGGTTACAAATAGATCATACTGACTGGGTTTTATTCATTCAGTCATATAGATTCGAATACTATACTGCTAAAACAATATGATGGAGGGCTCCAATTTGATGCACTGTTAAAAATTCATGTTGAAGTTACAGGAGGTAGATCTATTATGTTTTGCACAAAAATGATGCATTGATAAGCACATTGTTGTAAATATGCAAATTTGAGAGTGAAGAACATTGTTATAAGGATGCAAATTTGACAGGGATTAGGGAAGCAAATGAAGAACGCACATATATGTTAAACAGAATTTCGTGTAAAATCGGGAACTGGTCGGCCCCATCAAGTTAACTCAATTAAATATCCTGTAAAATCATACCATGTTCCCTTGCTGCAGGCAGGTGTGTCGCCTGAGGAGTTCGTTGGCGCCTACGTTGTTGGGGCTGCTGAAGGCGGCGATGTTCAAAACTGGCTGGGCGGCGATGGCGCAACAGTGGCTTGCGGCGCCGACATCTCACTGCAGTGTGCGCCTGAACAGCGACATCGAAGAAAGACACCGAGATTAACTGTGATGGAACTGGCCACATATTGCGCACAAGAGGATAGTCTACACCTGCGTTCGCGAGAAGGTCTTCGGCGCGGTCGTCGTCCGCTACGCATGGCTGCGATGGCGACGTACGTCCGGGTGGGCAAGGGCAGGAAGATCCAGCTGATTCCCGTAAATTTAGCCATTTGTTGTTAGGCGGACGAGTTTAATTGCTGTTAATTATGGCTAATTTTCTGTAGTTTAGCCATTTGTTGTTAGGACGCGAACAGAATTGGTGGAACCATTCTGATCTTGCGCTAGCGTGGGTCCGGCAGAGCTTTCGTCCGCCATATTCTCTTGTTTAATACTAGTGTAGATGCATGCTCTAAACTGTGCGGTTGGCAACGCGGCCACACACATGTGCTTCTGACACGATGATGCATGCTGGCCACACTATAATGGAATCCTTTTTCATGGCTAGGAAAAAGATTTTTTTTTTGTGAAATGGAAAAGGAGTTTTCGTAGCGCCTTCTTTTTTTGAGAACTAGCACACATACCCGTGCATTGCAACGGGAAAAAATATATCATGCTTCCAATCCAGTATGGCTCAAACTCACAAAGGTCCACATCATCTATTTGAACACAAAGTGGAACTCGTATTACTGCTTATCCTCTTCTCCGTATGGATCAAAACTCTCAAATGTCCATGTCATCATCTATTTCAAAACATATGTCTGCTTATCCTCTTTCTTGCACCTCCATGAGCCAAACCAGGGACTCTCAAAGAATATTTGAATTATCGAAGAATACATCCAGTCTGGACCATGGACCCCTTTGTCTCCTTTTGTCTTTGACACATGCATCATGTCCAGAGTCGTCGAACACTCGACCATGCATGCTCTAGTTACGTATTTAACACATTTGTCTAAAAACATATTTGGGACATCATGTGATGTTTCTTTGTTTCATGTTGTATTAAATTAATGGACACAGGTAGCCGCCGTTGGTCTTGAGTCGCGAGTAGCCCTGGACCCTGGACCCCAGGCATGTGGTGCCCGACATCATGCAGAGAGGCTTGCATCTAGAGCCCTCGAGTCGTTATGTATTTGACACATCATCCAACATACACTAATCTTCTTTTATCAGCTCATTGTTTTCTCCCAAGGTGGCTGGTGGCAATTGAGTTGATAATCGGTTTAACTGAGCGAGGTGGGACTATTGACAAAAGAAGACACATTAGCCGCAAAAAAAAACAAAAAAAAACACATCATCTATTTTTAAGCTAATAATAATATGTAAAGCCCGAGGCACAGGGTGGAGTCGTGCATAGAGGGGGGAGGCGGAACGGGACAATTTTTTTTTTTTTTGCCAAGCGTGGAGAAAAAGAAATTGTGCATTAGGAGTAAAGAATTGCGGTGGGACAATTAAGTAATGTACCCTGTTTTATAGCACAGTTGAATGCTCGCTCTTTGCCTACAGGAGAGGAAGTCCTGTTTTCGAACACCGTAGAACGAGCTTCAAAAAAAACACCGTAGAACGCGGTGAATTTTGTGGCTGCTTGCATCCTCCGATGCGATAAAGAAAACTGCATAGCATGTCCCGTAAGAGCGCAACTATATTTTTCACTTCTCGCTGCAGCAGCCCAGCTCGGCCCATGATGGGAAAAGGAGCTATGGCCCAGACAGAAAAGCTCAACAACACAGCAAAACGTTTTTAAAGGCAGATTCCTATATAACGCCCGTGTGCGTCCGTTCGTCGCTGCTTCGATGAAGCGAAGCGAGGGAACGAGGCGCACGGGCCAGCCCAATTCGAGCGAGACCTGGTTTTGAGAAACTTCTAATAGGTTCCCTGAACCGGTTTTTTTTTTTTGCTAGTTTTTCCGTTTTTTTCCTGTTTTTTACCTTTTGTTTCTTTTTTCTGTTTCTGTTTCTTTTCTTCATTTTATCTTTTTTCGTTTTACTTTTATAATTTGTTTTCAAGAAAATGGTTTGAAATCCCAAATTTTGTTCATGATTTCAAAAATTGTTCATGGATTCCAAATTTTGTTCACCTTTAAACAAAATTGTTCAGTGTTTATCAGAAAATGTTCAATATGTGTATATAACAAAATTGTTGAACGTGTGGTTAAAAATAGTTCAACTTATATTAAAAAATGTTCAATGTATATTTAAAATTTTTGTATCATATATGACAAAAATGTACCCTGTGTAATTTAAAATTGTTCAGCGTATTTTCACAAAAAAATTCAATGTATATTTGAAACTTATAAAATTCAACAAATCTTTGGATTTTCAAAAAATTCGTGGTCAATAATTATTCACGTTTTTTGTAAAAAATCAGGTTTTAATTTTTTTTCAAGAAAACGTTATTCATTTCTTAAAGGAATGATTAAAAGACGCTGTACATAATACCTACCGTTGAGTGCTGCAATCTAACACATAGTCAGGCGCTAGTGTAATGATGATGAAGCTCTCTATATATTGATGATGGATCACGGGTTCGACTCCAGAGAACGCTGCATTTTTCGTCGCATTTCCCTTTTACGTGCGCTCGTGGGAATGGACCGGGCCGTTTTGCGCGTACCAGCGAAAGCTTTTACGCTCGCTCGTAGGAATGGGCCGGCCCGTTTTGCGCAAACCAGCAAAAATTGCTCGTTTTGACGCATGCAAGCGTCGGCTAGGAGCACTCGTTTTTAAGGTTCCAGGACAGATGGAATTTTAGTACCACCTCAGATAAATATAAATCATCTAAATCAGACGAAACCAAAAAGAAAAAAATTACTCCGGTCGCAGCCGTCCGGCACCGGCCCTCGCCGCCGGCCCCCGCGCCGAAGCTCCCGCCGCCTCCGTCCCGCCGGCCGCCGTCTCTGCGCCCC
>NC_057801.1:769129190-769143316 GCF_018294505.1 Triticum aestivum
CGCACCCGACCGCTCGGCGCCTCCGCCGTCGTCCGCCGGAGCTCTCCCGCCCGTCGCCGCCGCATCCTCGCCTCGGTTCTCCGCCTCCCGCTCGCCCCGCCTCCTCTTCGCTCCGGCGCCGACCTCGCCACCTTGTCGTCTGCGCCTCCCCGCCCCGCCGTCCTCCCAGCTCGCCGTCGGCCGGATCCGGCGAGATCCGGGCCGGGGCCGCCTCCTCCGACCCCCTCCGGCCGTTCTCCGGCAAGTTCCGTCGCTGCCTCGGTTCGCGTGCCGAGGAACCCTAGATCTCGGAGGTTGATATTTTCCCTAAGTCCCTGTTTCAGCAACATTATCATGCCATGTTCATCCCACCATAACTTGCTGCATACTGCTCCGTTTCATGCGTGTAATATGTCGAATTGTTCGTCTCGATGAGTACTTCATTTCATTCCATTGCATCATGTTCATTTGAGTCCATCTTGATGCCTGAATCATCGTTGCAAGAGTGCTATATGATGTTAACCTGCTGAAACTGTTATAACTTGGTGATTTGTCATTTTTGCCATGTTTGATGTGTGCATCTTATGAGCAAGAGCTCTACATGTGTTTTTGTACTACATCATGCCATCTTTACACGGGTGCTATCCATGTATTTTTGTGAGTCTTGTACTGAGTGCATCAAGCTTGTTAAGTAGGGTACTTGCTATTGCTGTTTTGCTAGGCTGATTCTGTTATTTCATGATGCTATGTAAACCTGCTGCTATCAGTCATTCTATGCATAATCTGGAGATGTTCACTAAGGATGATTTGTTATACTTGTCATGCTCTATCCATTCGTGCCCCTGGTTGCATTTATAGTCTGTTGTAGCTTGTTGTAATCTTGCTCCAAACTTGCTAAATAATGTTGCTATCAGCCTGTTAACATTAAGTTCAGTTTTGGCCATGTGCTTTTCTAGTGATCCATGCACCCTATGAACTTGCTCTTGCGATGCTTAGCTTCATAAAGATGTCTTATTACTGTTGGTTGCCTTGCCATGCAATGTATTGCTCTGTGGTGAGTGATTCAAGCTCACCAACATGCCTACTTATTGTTGTTCCTGCCATGTATGAATCTGTCATATTACTTGCCATGTTTACATGGGTGCCATCATATTTTCTGTGCCTTTTTGGCTCATGGTCAGTAAGGGACTTTTGTTATATGCCATTAGTAGATTCATGCCATGCCTTGGTTAGCCATGATAAGTTCCTGTAGCATGTTGTTTGATAGCTCTAAACATTGCAACCTGTTGTTATTCCTGTTAAGTCTGAAATTGTTATTATTTGCAATCTTGCCATATACTTTTGAGCATGTTCTAGTGATTTCTGGAGATAGCTCAGTGTTCATGTTTTGTCATGCTTTACCTGTACTTCATGCCCATGCCTTTTGTTCTTATGTTGGGGTGGTGTAGCTTGTTGTTTTGGTGCTTGCAATATGCCTAGTTGCTATTTTGGACAGCTTGTCCTTTAAACTTGTATAGAGTGTATGTGTTGAACCGTTGCTCCGTTTTGAGTGTGCTCTATATGAAACTTGCTAGATTTTGCATGTAGCTTCATATTATCATGTTGCATCCATGTTTGGGAGTGTTTGCTTGATGTTTGAGTGCCTTTTGCATCAATGCCATGCTTAACTTGTTTTGCTCATATCTTCTAGGCCGTAGCTCCAAATCTAATAAACTTTATATGTAACTTGACTAGAATCTCGTGTAGATCATCTTGGTGCATCTTAACTTGCTGTTTAACAACTTGAACATAAGGTTTGTTCAGATCTGGACCAACTTTTAAACTTGCATATGAGGACCTACCGGATTTGTTATATGTTGTTTCCGGTCTCATTTTAAACTTGCCTTGATGTGCTGCTCTTGTTTGCATCATCTCTTGCCATGAGTAGCCTCATGTAGCTTTGTCATGCATCATGCTTGTTGTGCATCATGTCTTGTCTATGTGTGGTGTGTTTACCATGTTGTGTGCTTCTTCTCGATCGTCTATGCTTGGTTCGTCTTCATGGCTTCATCTCCTTCATGGACTCGTTCTTCTTCCTTGCGGGATTTCAGGCAAGATGACCGCTACCCTGGATCTCACTACTATCATTGCTATGCTAGTTGCTTCGTTCTATCGCTTTGATGCGCTTCCTATAACTTGTTCTTCAAGCCTCCCCAAATTGTCATGAACCTCTAACCTTTGTCACCCTTCCTAGCAAACCGTTGCTTGGCTATGTTACTGCTTTTGCTCAGCACCTCTTATAACGTTGTTAGTTGCAGGTGAAGTTGAAGATTGCTTCATGGTGGACATGATTATGTTGGGATATCACAATATCTTTTATTTAATTAATGCATCTATATACTTGGTAAAGGGTGGAAGGCTCGGCCTTATGCCTGGTGTTTTGTTCCACTCTTGCCGCCCTAGTTTCCGTCATACCGGTGTTATGTTCCCGGATTTTGCGTTCCTTACGCGGTCGGGTGATTTATGGGACCCTCTTGACAGTTCGCTTTGAATAAAACTCCTCCAGCAAGGCCCAACTTTGGTTTTATCATTTGCCTCACCTAGCCCTTTTTCCCTTGGGTTTCCGGAGCTCGAGGGTCATCTTTATTTACCCCCCCCCCAGGCCAGTGCTCGTCGTGAGTGTTGGTCCAACCTGTCAGCCGCCGGTGGCCACCAGGGGCAACTCTGGGATGGCCTACCGGAAGTTTGGACAATCCGGTGTGCCCTGAGAACGAGATATGTGCAGCTCCTATCAGGATTTGTCGGCACATTCGGGCGGCTTTGCTGGTCTTGTTTTACCATTGTCGAAATGTCTTGTAAACCGGGATTCCGAAACTGATCAGGTCTTCCTGAGAGAAGGAATATACTTCGTTGATCGCGAGAGCTTATCATGGGCTAAGTTGGGACACCCCTGCAGGGTATAAACTTTCGAGAGCCGTGCCCGCGATTATGTGGCAGATGGGAATCTGTTAATGTCCGGTTGTAGATAACTTGACAGCAGATCCAAATTAAAACGCATCAACCGCGTGTGTAGCCGTGATGGTCTCTTTTCGGCGGAGTCCGGGAAGTGAACACGGTCTTTGGATTATGTTTGGCGTAAGTAGGAGTTCAGGATCACCTCTTGATCATTGCTAGCTTCATGACCGTTCATTTTGTTCTCTTCTCGCTCTTATTTGCGTATGTTAGCCACCATATATGCTTAGTCGTTGCTGCAACCTCATCACTTTACCCCTTCCTTTACCATTAAGCTTTGCTAGTCTTGAAACCCATGGTAATGGGATTGCTGAGTCCTCGTGGCTCACAGATTACTACAACAACAGTTGCAGGTACAGGTTATGCGATGATCATGACGCGAGAGCGATGTTTGCTTGTTTTGGAGTTCTTCTTCTGCTTCTTCTTCGATCAGGGGATAGGTTCCAGGTCGGCAGCCTGGGCTAGCAGGGTGGATGTCGTTTGAGTTTATGTTTGTGTTTCATCCGTAGTCGGATGATGCTCTTATGTATGATGATGTTATATTCGTGTGGCATTGTATGCCTTTTGTATGTATCTCCATCTATTATGTAATGTTGATGTAATGATATTCATTTTGCAAAAGCGTTTTCAAGATGCGTTTCTATCCTTGGTGGGACCTTCGAGTTCCTTTAGGATAGGGTCACATCTTGGACGAAACCAAACCAAGAATACCTACTCCCTTTAATAGTAGGGGTATAGATATAGATATAGATATAGATTTTTTTGACCGACTGGAAAAGGAGTTTTGTACTATCACGTCTAAGAGCGATCTGCTTGTCGGCTAAACTCAGCCGGCAAATAAAAAAGCCCAGCCCGTCTACTACTCTATCCCAGACTTATATACGTGAGCGAATCGTATCTGAGATTTTTCTATTTTTCTACCTAAAATAAAAAGAAGAAGCTAAGCGTATCCCCCTCCGCCGCCGCCACAAGCGCATCTCCACCTGGATGGGAGCAGCTGCCAGCCGGCGACGACCATGACGGAGGCTGCAAGACTAGGAGCCACGCCTCTCCTCCGCGGCCTCCCAGATGATATTGTCATATGTGAGATCCTCGTCCGCCTCGACACCAAATCCCTCCTCCGCTGCCCAACGTTTTGATTTTCGGTTTGTGATTTTTCTCGCTCTAGGCCGAGATGGCCGAATTTCGGTCATTTTTAAAAATTTCGGCCGAAATTTGACCAAATTTTGACTGAAATTTGATTAAAATTAGATCAAAAGTTCTCAAATTTGACCAATTTCGGTGGAAGATAAATTTCGCCCTAGGCCGAGATGGCCGAAATTCGGCCGAAATCCGTTTTTTTCGGCCGAAATTCAAAACACAGCCGCTGCCGCGCCGTCTGCTGCTCCTGGCGTCGCGTCACCATCGCCCGTGACTTCCTCCTCTTCCACCATGGCCGCCAGCCCTCCCTCCCCATCCTCTACGGCTACTGCTGCGTAGGCGACGAAGTCAAGTCCATAGACATCATCCCCTTCGACCACCACGCAGGGCTCGCTGCCGCCGACCAGCTCCAGTCCGTTGCACGACTTGACCACGTTCTCGTCCGTCCGGAGGCCTCCTGTGACGGCCTCCTAGTCCTCTCCTTCATGTGCCTCTTCTTCACCATCTGCAACCCGTCAACTCGTTAGTTTGCTCAGCTCCCTATGCTCACTGGCTCCAGCCTCTTCGGAATGTACCTTCACCTGCCCACCGGTGAGTACAGACTACTCATGTACTCTTGGGAATCCACAAACCTCACTTTTCTTTCTCATACCCGCACCAAATTGCATAGGCATCAAATTGGTTTGCCAAGGTACATCGAGTCTGCAGACACCGATCCAATGAAATTGACCAACACATCTGTGCTATTCCATGGTTGCTTGCATTGGGACCCAATGCGACATGGGAGCGATAGCAACATGATAACGGTGTTCGACATCACAATCGAGTCATTCCGGCTGATGCGCGCTCCGGTTTTTCCTAGCCTGTTTGAGATGGATGGTATGCTCGGTATGTTCAGCTGTAATGATGCAAATACAATCATTGATATCTGGGTGCTGCAGGAGTATAAAAGCGAGGACTGGATCTTAAAGTGCCAGATTAAATTGCCGGTTACGGAGATCAGGGCATTGTGTGAAAATCTGGATGATGATGATTTTCGGGATGTGGTGGGCGTGGATGCGGATGGTGAATTGCTTGTGCTGGTCAGATTTGCCGAGTGGCTACTTCAGGTTGGCATGGATAGCAAGTTGGTCGCCACTTTCCATCACAAAGGCATCCATCCAACTGAATTTCAGCTCAAACAAAGTCTTGTTCCGCATGCCTTCTTTCCATCACTAGAAGGTTATGCTGTGAACGATTGGCCTTTCATGTGAGAGCAATGTTGAGTGAGCTGGTGCTTCTTAATTTTCTAGATGTTTGTAGCGTCACGAGATGCAGTACGTATGAATTGGATCCACTATGAGCCTACTATTTTTCTTTGTTGATGCATAAAAATGTAATCAAGAAGCTTTGTTTTGCATGAAATCTGTGCTTCTGTCAAAGTGTCGATGCCCCTTCAGAAAGAAGGATTTATTGTGATGTGAAAATTACAAAGTCATTTTGATGTGTGTTTGAAATATGTGCTAACTGATCCGCCCCATGTCTCTCTTTTCTTGAAGTTTCGGTGTTTGTCGGTGTTGTGCAGACACACTGACGGCCTCTCTGGCGGCGGTGGAGGAGGGAGCTCGGGGAAGCTGGCCAGGCGGCCGCGGGAGGCAGATGGGTGGCCTGGCTGGAGGAAGTGTCGTGGCGGTAATAGGCAGATGGGGCGGCCCGATGCTCATGGCGGCGCGGACCCATGCTCCAGATGGGGGGTGGGGAGCGGTGACCGCATGATCCTGCCATATCGGCGCCGGTGGGGGTGCAGGAGTGGAGCGGCGCTCGCCGACGAGGTGTGGGCGGCGGGGGATTGGGTGGGGGAGAGTCGAAGAGGCGTGCTAGATATTAACTCTGTAGCTCCACGACCATTCTGCGCAAGGCCCCCCAACAATACCTCATTCGCAAGGTGCAAAATGAGATGTGTCATCGGAGTAAAGAAGCCTAGCGCAAAGATCTTCTCTAGCTTGCATATCAACTCGGGTGCCTTCTTAGATATTTCCAACTGTCTAAGACAAGTTTTGCCTGGCGAGGGAGAAGTGATGACGGCGACATGCCTTCCGCTTGTTTCAGTGCTTGTAGTCGTCGCTATGTCATCTACGAATCTAGATGTATCTTATTATTATTATTATTATTATTATTATTATTATTATTATTATTATTATTATTATTATTATTATTTGTGTTTGTTGTGCTGTCATGATTGATCATGAATAGATCGGAAATTTTCCCGCGAAAAAAAGAAAAAAAGGGGAAGGATGGTCTTCCTTTGCTCATAAAAAACGTGGATTGTCTTCCTTGCCCATCGTTTTGGGCTGAAATGGTTACCGTGAGCGCTAAAAATTACATGTCATCTAGTCCATCGTTTTGAAATGTTTGGCAATTGCTTTGACTCATGTCTCTGTTACGAAAAAGGGTTCCCCGCTTTAGATTATAAAATAACATCTAACCTATACAATCAGCTTGCTGGAGCCGCATCACAAACAAGCCCAAAAAAAAATGGAGAGAAAGAAAAAAAGAAATAAATGCCGATGCCGGCAGCTCAACTAAGCAACAAAGATGGCCGACACCCGCTGCACCCTCCGGAGAAGTACCACCGCCCTCCAAGCACTCCGAAGCCTCGCGTACCAAGCAACATCTTCATGAAAAAATGCGACGACGACGACGCTGCTGCCCGGAAAAGTCCTAGGATTTCCCCGGGTACGCGGATGGCAGTGGGGAAGGGGTATCACCGACGCCCCTCAGGAGGTCCGGCACTGCCCACGGGCGCAGGCCCGCCGGTGGCGAATGAGCCGTCAGAGATTTCTCCCGCCCCGAAATCACCACTGCCACTCTAGACAAATGGAAGCACACCGCCCAACATGCCGCCCACCAGCATGTGCCACCACGAATACCGCACCATCTTCACCATCTCACCGAGGCCACCAACACGAGACCTGGAGGTAGGGCGAGAAGACACCGGGCTCGGTGGCAATTGCAATGCCGCCGACCGGAGGGAACAACCTCCACCGCCCCGCGGAGCCGACCGGACATAGTGACAGCAGGCCACCACCGGCCCGGCCGGACCCCAATGGGTTTGGACAGTCCCTATAGCCACGCTGGAGCACGTCGCCCGCCGAAGCCATCACCATCGCATCCACGACCGCCTTACCTCACCACCAGGGGGCTACGCTGTCGCGCCCCGGACCGCAGGCCCGCCCCAGCCCAGATTGGGCCCGAAAGGGCCCAGATCTTGGCCGAGCGGGCGCCACCGGCCAGCCGCCCACCGTGCCGCCCCGCAGCCAACGGCCACGTCGCCGCGTCGAGAGTACCCGAAGCCCGCAGAACTCCGCCGCCGGACCCCACCGCCGCGAGCCGAACAGCACCGCCGCCGGCAGGAGGGAACCTCGACTCCCCCTCCAGGCGCGCGGGGAAGGAACGTCCGCCGCCGCCGGCGCCACCCGGGCACGCCGGAGGCCGTTGCCGGCGGTGGCAAAGGGAGATGGAGGAGGAGGGGGTCGAGACGAGGAGGAGGGCAGGGGGGTGCTCCGCCGCCTCGGGGGGCGACAGGAGCGCCAGGGGAGGGGAAGGAGGAGGAGGGAGAGGGAGGAGGCCGGGGGTCATGCGCGACGGCGGCCGGCGCCGGCGCCTGCGGGAGGGGGCGAGGGTGGCCGGCGGCGGCGGGGAGAGCAGGGGAGGAACCCTAGGTCGCGGGAGCTCTCGGTATCTCCTCTTCGCTTGATGAACTCATCTGCAACCTGCTGATGTCTCTGTTTTCTTGAACTGACTAATGATCTTCTTAATCAGTGGCGAAGACAGGCCTATAACAATTGGGGCTATAGCCCTAGGCCTAGTAATAATATCCTTTGCCATTCTTTCTTATAAAATATTCAAAATCATCCGAGGTGCATCACTCAAGCTAGCTTAGCCCTAGGCCTAATACGAGCTAGCTTTGCCACTGTTCTTAATTACTCCCTCCGTTCCTAAATATAAGTAATTTAGAGATTCCAATATGAACTACTCCCTCTGTTCCTTAATATTTATCTTTCTAGAGATTTCAACAAGTGACTACATACGGAGCAAAATGAGCAAATCTACACTCTAAAATATGTCTATATACATCCGTATGCGGTAGTCCATTTAAAATCTCTAAAAAAACAAATATTAAGGAACGGAGGGAGTACATACGAAACAAAATAAGTGAACCTACACTCTAAACTACGTTTATATATATCCGTATGTAGTCCATATTGAAAGAGAATGGATGTTTGGCTCCCGGTCTCCATGGGGGCCTTTTTTTTAAAACAAATCAAAATTTAAACCTTTCGATTTCAAAAAAAAAATCTAAAAAATTTGGTGCAAGTAAACAAGAATATTATGTGTACATGCGTAAAATTTCACGATGAAAATCGTTGAAATGCGACTTGTACAAAAAAGACAAATTCATGGCTTGGGAGGACGAATACTATCCTGTGCTAAAAAGCCTCAAATTTGTCTTTTTTGCACAACCCTCATTTCAAAGTATTTTGCCTTGAAAATTTACGCGCATGTGTGTTATGCCTTCATGTATATCTGTGTTTTTTTTTCAGAATTTTTTGAAACGTACTCTCTCGGGATCCAAATATATGTCGTTTTAGAGATTCCAACAAGTGATTATATACGGAGCAAAATGAATGAATCTACACCCTAAAATATGTCTACATACATCCTTATGTTGTAGTCCATTTAAAATGTCTAAAAAAAACTTATATTTAGGACCGGAGGGAGTAGAAAATATGAAACTTAATGAAATTTGAATTTTTCAAAACCGAGCTCCATGGAGCTCGGCTTCGAAAGACAATATTCGATATTGAAATCTCTAAAAAGACTTACATTTAGGAACGAAGGGAGAGAGTAGTTATCAGTTGTGTGCAATCTAGCTGCCTCTTGTCTCTGTTTATTTAATGAAAAGATCTGACTTGTCCTTTTATTAAGGTTTTCTTTTTTTATAGATTATCTTAGGGCTTCTTAATTACCCGGTGGTAATTCCTGTTTCTTTGTTTTAGTTTGGCTGACGATGAAATGAGGTAGTTTAGCCCCTTGTTTACAAGCAAGTTGCTTCTTGGACGGATCGAGAGCTCCCAGCCGACAACCATTGCAAAGGCCACGAGAGCTTGTTCATTTTCGTCTCTTGGCGTTGCAAGACCATCTCCAGCATGCCCTGAAAATAAAATAAAATAAAGGGCAGTGATCTGCGCCGGTGCGCCGGCCCAACTGTTGGGCCGGTCGTATCTGGAACGTTAGTTTGTCTTTTGCACACTGTCAAATTCAGCCTTTGAATCGTTTTTTTTTCTCAATAGAAAATCATGTTCAATCCAAAAGAGCTATTCGTCCTGGACACCCCGCCATGGACTCTCCAGGGGCTGACCTTGAAGCATCACCAGTTCGACGCCGGTCGCCGTCCTCGCCCTCGGTCGCCGATCGCCGGTCACCGTCCACATCGCCGTCGGTCGCCGTCCTCGCCGCTGGTCGCCGTCCATCTTAGTCGTCGCCGTCGTAGCACCGCCATGCCGTCGGCTGCAGCTCCCAGTGTCGCCGGGAGCCACCATGCCATGGTTGAAGCTTTTTGCGTCATGGCCGGTCCCAAATTCCATTACCTTCGATTGAAGCTTCCTAGGACGTTGGTTGTAGCAAGTGATTCCAGCAAAAAAATGATCCAACAAAAATATCAAAAATGGGGTAGTAGCAAAAACAAAAGATGGTGGTAGCAAAATACAAAGACCATGGTAGCAAAACTTAAAGTGGTTCCAGCAAAAATAAGATGGATCCAACAAAAAGTCAAAAACAGGGTGGTAGCAAAAACTAAGACGGCAGAAGCAAATTTCAAAGACCATGATAACAAAAAGTTAGAGTGGTTCCAGCAAAAAGATGGATCTAATTAAGGAAAAAAGTATCAAAAAGACGAACTGCGCGGTAGTAGCAAAAAGCAAAATGATGGTAGCAAAGTTTTCGACTGGTTGCAGCAAAAGGCACTCAAACAAGGTGGATCCCAGGAAAAAATGCCGCTGATTCCAGCAAAACAAGAAGCCAGATGTAGCAAAAAATACCACCGATTGAAGCTCCCGCCGACACCGATTCCAGCATCTCGTCCGCTCGTGGACAACGTAGTCGCCGTTCCCGCATGAGCACGACGACGCTCGCCGGAGCGGCATGGCGACGGGTCGAGGACGAGGCTCTCGCCGGAGCAGCGTGGGGGCAGGTCAAAAGGCTGAAGAAATGTGGAGGTAGGTAGATGCAGCTCCTTGTTAGAGCAGCACGGGGGCAGGTGGAGGCGAGGAGGTCATCGGAGCAGCGCAGGGCGTGGTGGATGCAGCCGCTCGCCGAAAATGCACGGGGCAGATGGAGGCGGACGTCATCGGAGCAAAGCAGGTCATGGTTGATTTGAGGGAAAACTGAGCGAAAGGGATAAGGGAGGAGGAAGATGGATGTGGTTTGCAGGGCCAATAAATGACGCATGGGGAGTGGACGTGGCTGGCTCATACGGAGTAGGATCCAACGTGGCGCATGAGCCGGCCAAAAGTTCGGCCGGCGCACCGAACAGGAACGTTTCCCTAAAATAAATACCATCTCCCGCATGCCGTTGGTCTTTTCTCAAGCAGATAACATCGAGAGAATACTCTTGCAACAAGTTTGGGTTGGGCCCATCTCTGTCCTGGGCTTGGACCAGGTTAATTTGTAAATTCTAACTTTGAGAGTTCTTTCTCGAAATAAAAAAGATACTTCTTTTCCGTAAAAAAACAACTCACGCGGGCGGCTGGAAGGAGCGGGGTAGGCATGAGGTGAGGGTGGAGCGGACGAAGCGGAAGCGTGAGGGCTCATTTGGTTGTTGGGATGGATAATCCTGGATAGTAAACCCCCAAGTGGCGATTTCGCCGCTCGCTTGGCTTCCCGTTACGACTACAGAAAGATACGATGTCGCTGTGTGGACACCGAGGGAAAAAAGAGGGAACCTGCACTGCTGCTCATCTCATTGGCGCGGGATGACGAAGGACATAATAGGAGAAGCAGGACGAGATGTAGTAGGAGGAGGAGGAGATGCTAACCTAAAATCCTTGGTCGAAGCAGGACGAAACCACCGTCAGTCTCGTCCCTGGACGGGATAGATCCGAGGCAGATGGAATCTTGGGGAAAGGAGGAAAACGACCGCCCGGCCGTGGCCGCCACTGGAGGATTGATGATTTTGGAGGCGCGTCATTGAATTGTCGTCAAAGAGGGGCAGCGGAAGCGCTGGTTGGCGGAAAAAACTGGTACTGCGCCGTCGCTTCTCGGTAGTGAGAGAGGGCGAGCCAAGGGTTTCCTCCCGGACTTAGGGATGGCAATGGGTACCCATTACCTGCTTACCATGCGGGTAAAACCCTATTAAAATAAGGATATGAGACATATATAAAAATTACCCATAGGTATATAAATAGAAAAATATTAAACCTATCGTGTAGAGCGGGTACGGGTATGGGATCATATAACCCATACCCACAATACCCGTGTACCCATATAAAATCTATATGAACACAAAATTATCTCTTCATTTTGTCATGAATTTGTGAACTCAAAATGTATGACTATGTGATGATGTTTTGATGTATTGTTGTTTACAAGAAAGTGATGTTGTTTATTAAATATGTTGTTGTTTAAAAGTGTGTGTTGTTGTTTATAAATTATAATTATATGTTGTTGTTTATGACTATGAGTTATTCAAACTGATGCTTTGCAAACATGGGTAATTTTACCCGCGGGTACCCATCTACCCTGTCGGGTAACGGGTATGAGAAAAAATTGTATCCATCGACAGATATGGGTAAAGATGATGGGTAAGCTCAGAAGGGACGGGTAAGGGTTTGGGTGGGCTTCACCCGTACACAAACCTTCGGGTGCCCGCCACCACTCGAGACGTGGAAAATACCCCCATGAAAACGACGTGGGTCGGGACTGAGAATCCCTAGTGGATGAGCAACCAAATGCTTCGGTAGCTTTTCACGGGCCGACTTGCCCCGTGGGCTCTACGCCCGGGTTTTTGACGGGGATCACTGAGGGATACCGTGGAACCAAACAAGGGCCTGTGTGGAGCAGCAGACTCGTGGAGACACTCATTATTGGAGTGCACAGTTGCAAGATGTGTTTGGGCCATGGTCGATGGCGAGCTTGCAGAGCATCTGCGAGAGACCTCTGAACCCAGCGCTAGACAATGGCTTTTCCTGATGAAAGACTCGTTATCACATGTTGCGTTTATCAAGCTTTCGGTGACTTTGTGGGCCATCTGGTGGGCGAGGAGGCAGGCCATCCATGAACAGATATACCAGAGCCCAGCAGCTAGACACCACTTTATATGCAGGTTTATCCAGGATTTTGACATGCTAAAACCAGAGAAGAAAGCACCCAGCCAGAGTTCGCAGCGTGTGCAAGCCAGGCCAAAAGCTCCCCCGCCGGGGGTAGCAAAAATCCACACAGATGCGGCTATAGCAAGATCTTATGTGGGAGGTGCTTGTGCAGTAGTATGTAGGGATGCAAATGGCAAGTTTTTGGGAAGTTCTGCTCTCTGGTGATACACGACATTACAAGTGTACCGGCAATGGAGGCCATAGCTATCAGGGAGGAACTCGCGCTGGCCGAGGATCTACACTTGCAAGACATCGTCATTGCTCAGATGCAAAGCAAGTCGTCCAAGATATCAATTCAAGGGTGGATGGACTGTATGGGCCGATAATGAAAGAGACTTCCTATCGTGCTTCTTTGATTAATTGTAAAATAACTTACGAAGGTAGAGACGCAAACATAGATGCTGATAGACTAGCTAAATTCTCTTACTCGCTGGATCAGGGGCGACATGTTTGGTTGCTCCACCCTCATGATCCTTTTTGTATCTCACTACATGTAGTTTTTGAGTAATAAAGCTAGTCTTTCCCCCTCAAAAAACAAACAAACAAAACAAACAAGGGCCCGAGGGGAGTGTGGAGTGGACGAAAATCCCCTGACTTGCTCCTGCTCGGTGACGAGGATTCTACGGCGTCGAAGTGGCACTCTGCTCAAGTCGCCTACACGGACGCCTTTGAGTCTCCACGGCCACACGAGATTGCACCGTGTTTCCCAATGCATTTTTGCCCCGTCCAGTAGGAGTAGATTATTCTCGTCGATTCCATGCGCGTTAGGGAATGAATTTACTCGGTCTAAGGACGAGCATGAAGAGCACACCTGAGAAAGATCTACTTCAGATTCAAATTCCGAAATTTAAGTTCAAATATCTACTAACCCAGGAAAACAAGAAGCGGCGATGCGGGCAGTGTCATGCATGGTGCTTCCTCTGCTCAAACTGGAGTGCATTTCAATGGATGCCACTCCTTGTTATATGAATTCATCCGAAAAACACTACTGTAGTTCATTAGGACAGAGTGCCACATATCCACCCCCACGGCCCATCCAGAATATCAGACAAAATTGTACTTTACTCTCCAATGAGTCTCATGTGTGAACAATACTTCAGTACCTACTCTGGATCCAGATATATACTACTGCTTCAGCTTATCTGAAGGAAGACTTACCCTTCGGTGGTGATTCGTCTGCAGTGATGGACTGCAACTTAATTTCCTTCTCAAACAGTCAATAATGCCAATCTTAGCTCACCACAGGATCAACGCACAGCGGCTGTCGAATCTCTAAGACACTACTACCCAGTGTCAGCTTAGCTCTGGTAGAACTACAACCACTAGTAGAAAAAGGATCAAATGTGAAGCATATTAGTGCTGGTTTGTAAAAAAACCGGCACTAATATGATCAATAGTGCCGGTTCGTGGCTGCGATCAATAGTACCGGTTCGTGTTGAGCCTTTAGTATCGGCTTGTGCCACGAACCGGTACTAAAGGGGTAGTGGCAGGCTGGCGTCAGGCTGGGTCCCCACGAGCCCCTTTAGTACCGGTTTGTGTTACCAACCGGTACTAAAGGTCTAACCTATAGTACCGGTTCGTGCTACGAACCGGTACTAAAGGGGACAA
>NC_057801.1:769143631-769203451 GCF_018294505.1 Triticum aestivum
AAAATAAAATCCTTCGAGAGGTAGTTATATTACTATATCTACTAGTTAGGAAAATTTAAAAACTTAAATTTGGACATGTTTTGCAAAAAGTGTAGGGAAAATGTAAAACGGCTATAACTTTTGCATACGATGTCAGAAAAAAAACCGTATAATATATCAAAAAATTCAGCACGAAAATCCGCATCCGATGGAGACCGCCTATGGCCTGTTTGGAATTTTTTAGAATCCTCAAATTCGAAAAGGAAAAAAAGATATGGTCAAATTTCAGTTTTTTTAAAAAAATTTGGTTAAATTTGGTCAAACTACTTATTCAAGAAGTATTAATGTTACTATATAATTATTCAAGAATATTAGTGTTACTGAATAATTATTTCAATTTTTTGAATTTTGGTCAAACTATGATCAAACTTATTCAAGAAATATTAGCGTTACTAAATAATTACTGTTTTTCTAGAATAATAGTTTCAAACTCAAACGGTGAAATGTGTGACTTCATGCTCAAGCTAAACTCCTGAGGGTTAATAGGATTGACATCTTACTATTGTCAGGAAAACAACAAGTGCAGACTCGGAAACGAAGGAGAATAAACCCGAAAGTTAAGCGTGCTCGGGCTGGAGTAGTGAGAGGGATGGGTGATCGGTCGGGAAGTTAGATGATTTGGAATGAGTGATCCACACTTGAGCAGTTAAGAGAGGTGATTAGAGACTAAATCATCAAATAATTCAGAAAAATTAAATATCGAAAAAAAATCAAAAAAAATTTCCAAAATTTTCAAAAAAAGACCTTTAGTACCGGTTGGTAACACCAACCGGTACTAAAGGTCCCCCATACTAGGGCGCGAGCTCACGCCACGTGGTGGCACTTTAGCGCCGATTCGTGCCGAACCGGTACTAAAGGGGGGAGCTTTAGTGCTCACACTTTAGTGCCGATTCCATAACCGGCACTAAAGGCCCTTACAAACCGGTTTTAAAACTCCGTTTTCTACTAGTGAACCCTGCACCCAAAGAGCACAAAATGAAGTACTACAGGGCGACCAAGAGATTTTTTTCAATGGCAAGCTTCATTTCCTGGACACATTGGAGAACATTAATAATCTGGATGCATAACTTATAGTCCCTGCATCCAAAAAGCTTGTCTTACATTTGTCCAGATACGGATATATCTAGACACGTTTTAGTGCTAGATGCATCCAATCAAGACAAATCGAAGACAAGCTTTTTGGGACGGAGGTAATACTACGTAACCAGGCACTCCCAAAGGCTAATGCGGCATAAAATTGGCTATTGGGTAGCCTAAATTTTCAAGAAATAAAGAGAGTAGCCTAAATTTGAGCAGCTGAACAACTGCCCCTGTACTGGAAAATAATACTCATGCAGTAGCAAACGACAGTCATCCTTCAATGGAATAATACAACTGATGAGAGGGAGCTTTTAAATTGCCTTTACAGCTGCACTGCCATATGATGCTGTTGTCCTCTGCTTGAGACAAGACAAGTATAAAATTTCCCTTAGTGGACAGCAACAACAGAGAAAAATGAACATGCCTGGCAGTTACAAAGTCTCAAGAGGAACCCAGCGTGGGACCTGACAAACCTTTCTTCGGCCTATCAGCACAGGTTTTAGTTATAATGAAGCATCAGTTCCTTTAAACAGTTAGCAGCTAAGGAGAAATGGCAGAGAAAATCCCCAACGATGCAACATAAAGGCGGAACTATAGCAAACATTTCAACACCTAACCAGCTGCAATGGATTCATGACTAAAAATCTTTTGCTGCTTGCTGGTCAACAAAGAGGATAATCCGCCTTAATTTCATCGACAACTACATCAAAAGTTTAGACAAATAAACCAATGTATCTATGCCAATAGTAACTTATTAAGATTACTGGATCATCTCCAAAGAAAAACAAGGCCACGATAAAAGGCCAAGTTTCAGTTAAGAAAAGCAGAGACATGGGACAGATTAATTGGCATCCAAATACTTCAACGACTGACCAATGACCAAAATGACTTTCTCATAACAAACATAGATAACAGCGAGAGCAGTCACATCCTTCAAGATGGAAGGGTGTCAAAACAAACATAGATTGCATTCGACCAGATAACAGCGAGAGCTACTTGCTCGTAATCTTGTATATGTTTCAACAATGAAGCTAGTCAACTCATGGTGGATCCAGTACATGCATATTGCAGCTCATGCAGATACAAACATCTAGGCATTTATAAGCGCCGGCACACACAACGGTCTTCAGATTGAGAATGGAGCATTCACAACCTTACCACCTTGTGTTGGAAAGAATGGATATGGAACAAGAGTTTGCTTGAGCTTCAATTGTGTTGTAGACAGTCGCCAAATCTGCCCAGCACGAACAAGTCACCATTTCCAGGCAAGACCACCACGTACCTAGAACTTTGATAGTTTCCACACAGCCCCTCGATCTCAGTAACTAGCAAATCAATCCTGCACTTTAAGGTCGTGACTTCACTTTCATAGTCGGGCAACACCCAGATATTGATGGTAGTCGCAGTATGACCATAGCTGTACATGCCAAGCACACCATCAATCTCAAACAGATGATTGTAGCAAGGAACGAACAGAGCAACTGGAGCACGCATCGCCCGGAACGACTCAGCTGTCGTATCAAAAACCACTATAGTATTGCTTCCAACCTCAACCGGATTTACTGACCAATGCAGGTTGCCCCGCAACAGGACAGCTTCCCCGTTGCCGTAACACGCATCCCTCGCCTCTGGCTGCCACCTGATGTTCCTCGGTGGCTGGACAGAGCCCACTACGAAGATGTAGCAGGCATCATCGCCGGATTTTTCAGGATTTTCGTCGTACAACAGAATTCTGTACTCGCCGGAAGGATGGTGCGGGTACATTCCGTAGACAATGAAGTCAGAGGGGATTGGCAGGCGAGCGCACTGGCGAGTGGCTGGGTTACAGATGGAGAAGTAGGTAGTGTCATAGGAACGGAGGAGGATGAGGCCGTCGCAGGAGGCCTCCAGACGAGAGAACGGGTCGTCTAGCCGGGTGACGTGTTGGAGCTGGGCGTCGGCGGCCCAGTGGTCGAAGGTGAGGATGCTTCGGTAGAAGCGGCTGTCGCCTTGATCCTGGCCGGTAGCGATGGGGTGGGCGAGGAGGAAGCGGCGAGTGGAGGTGGCGCGGCGCCAGGCGCGGCGGACGGCGCGGCAGCGGAGGAGGGATTTCGGGTCGAGGCGGACGAGGATCTCCCAGATGACGACCTCATCTGGCAGATCTCTGAGGAGAGGGTCCACCCCGGCTATCGCGGCCTCCGCCATGGTCGCCGGATCCTGGCTGGCTGGTGGCGGCGGCGGGGCGGCGGGGATTTGGGGTTCTCGTGGGGATAGGAATGGAAATGAGCCCCAGGATCGTGCCGTATGGATGGATGAAACGGGCTGGGCTTTTGCCCAGAAGAACCTCGTCGTGAACTTTGCAGTACAAAAGATTTTTTCCTATTTCTCAAAAAACTCAAAAGAAAAAAGTCTTTTTTCCTATTTCTCATAAAAAACTGTAATTATTATTCCTGCGGATTTTCAAAAATATTTAAGGCACGTACAGTTCGTGGTCTATTCATTGTTTCTCCAAAAGAAAAGGTTGCATCCTAACTTCTCATCAGCAATCTTCAGCCGGAAATCCTGGCAAAAAAAAAACTTCAACTGCAAATCACATAATTAAGTCTACTACAATTTTGCTACAAATTGTATTGGACCATTATGAACAAATTCAACAAAAGAACAAGTGACAAAAGTAGTACAAAGAAACGTGAACTATTTTATTGTGAACTATATCTATATACCTATAAAAATAATCAAAGGGGCAGATCCAACTGATCTTGGCCGTATGTGCATGTCAATCCAACTACCCCGTCAATGTAATGTGTCATCCACACTCAAAGCGGTCGATAAGTAACACCATCCAACTGTACCTCTTGAAAAGAAAAAAACTATTTTTTCTTCCATGAGATGCACAGATTTATTTGTTTTTTGAATTGTTTGGATTGCTTACCACCTGTGTCACGTGGTACAGATTTTTGCTTCTCATGGAAGAACAAATTTGTTTCTGGTAGGAACACAACTATGCATCCTAAAAAAGAAATAAATGTGTGTTTTTTGCATTCAGGATAAGCACATATTTACTTTCACGAGAACCACAGTTGTGCCTCTTGAAAATAGTTTTTATTTTGCTTTCACGAGAAGCCTAGATTTGCTTCTCGGGGAGGCACAAATTTGTTTCGGCAAGAAGCATGGTTGTCCTTCTCGGATATGGGGAAAAAGGTTTCAAAAAAGTGCTTTCGGTTCTGATTTTTCTTTCGGTTTTTTCATGAAAAAAATATGTAGAAACCTATTAACATTGGATCTAGTTTCGAAGACCTTGACGCATGAAATCCAAAGGTGGAAACGGTCCATGATTTGGACGCACGGTTCAAGAGATAAAACATTTTGAGAAACTGAATCTAGGAAGAACAAAAAAAAGGGAAACTCTCGATTACAAGTGGCGCACATACAGTGCCCCACTTGTGAGCGCTGAGAAGGTGGGAGTCCGGGGATTTTTACTGAAGATTGTGAAACAAATTTAAGCCATGTATAGTCCACTGTGAAGAATTTATAATAAAACAATAGACTACTGGACTGCTTTGTTTCATACTAGTGGGAGGGAGTATGGTCTAATCAACACGTATGTATCCTCTGAACATGATCTAATCTAATCAACACTCTTGCAAAGCTATGCAACACTCCAGCTTGACATAAACAAAGCCTATGACAGGGTCAAATAGGGGTTCCTGAAGAACATGATGTTGAAGATGCTGGAATTTAGTCTATTTTGGGCAGCCCAATAACTATTTCAGAAATTCCTAATAAATCCTAGAGGCCCACTTAGCCCATTTGTGCAAGGCAAGGGATACTACTAAAGTTTAGTCCCACATTGCTAGTCTAGTGGGAGTTGGACCTCCTTATAAGGGAGGTTCTTTCCCTACTTGTATGAGCATGAGAACAAGAGGGACATCCACGCGCGCTCCTCCGCCGCCCGCCTCGTCACGACGCGACGCGACGCGACGCGACGCGACGCGGGTTGCGGGAATGAGCCAAGTCGATGTCTAATTTTTGCCACGCACTACGGGTATACGAAAGGTCACTTGGGAGCTCAAAAGTTTTGCGGTAGTGGATAATTAATATGAACGGCGCACCCTTCACGTGTTGCCTGTTCACTTCGCCTCCCTCCGTTGCTTCACCTCCCATCGCAGCCTGTTCGCATCCATCTCTTGTGCCTATATAAGAGAGGTCTCTCCTCTCCAGAGGGACACATCAGAAGGTCCACTTCCTCTCGCCACACAGTTCCAATCTCTGCGCTGCTGCTGTCTTCCTCATCCTGGCTTGCGGCGTGCACCGCGAGTCGGGACAGTAGGCCTCCGGAACCGCACCTTTTGAGTCCTGTACGGGAGAAGGGTGATAAGGTTTTTGGGGAGCGCTCAACGCGACCACTAGCTGCTTCATCACGGACGATCCGGTCGCCGACGACTACTTCCCCGACGTCCATGACCTCCTCGACGACATGGCAGGCGAGGACACCGACCCCAAGTCCAGCGCTTCTGCTGCTGCTGTGCCGTACGTGTTCTTCCCCTTTCTATTAGAAGTCCTACTACAGTTCTTGGCTCTAGTTTCTGCCCTACGTATGTTAGGTTCTATGTCGTATAAGCAACTTCATCTAGTGTCTGTTCTAGTTGTGTTTAGCTCAAGTTCATATATGCAGACAATGTTTACCTTCTCTCTGTCAGATTGCATGACTTGCTTTATATTTGCTATTTTAGTCATGCTTTATCCAGTATTTCTGTTAATAAAATCATTCGGTAAATTGCACATATTTCCAACAATCCAAAAACCTTATCATAGGCAATTTACCTCGAATGGTTTTGCTGCTTCCATGAGACCTCCTATGTTTGAGGGTATCCACTATAAGAGGTGGCGCGTGAGAGCAGTCTTATGGTTTCAAACCATGAGTTGCTATGACGCCACTCTTGGCAAACCTGAAGGAGAGCAAGATGCCCAACAGGCACAAGCTTTTCAGAAAATGGATACCTTGTTTAAGGCTGCTCTCTTGAGTGTTCTTGGTGAGAACATAGTTGATGCTTATGCGTCAATTGACAATGGAAAAGATATGTGGGACGCACTCGAGGCCAAGTTTGGGGTCTCGGATGCCGGCACTGAGCTGTACATCATGGAGCAATTCTATGATTACAGGATGACTGAAGAGCGCTCCGTGGTTGAGCAGGCTCATGAGATACAGTCATTTGCTAGAGAACTTGAGCACCTCAATTGTATCCTACCGGACAAGTTTGTTGCCGGGGGTATCATCACTAAGCTTCCTCCTTCATGGAGGAACTTTGCTACCTTACTGAAGCATAAGAGACAGGAGTTTTCCCTTCCGGATCTCATTGGTACTCTTGATGTGGAAGAAAAGGCAAGAGCAAAGGACACACGTGCTCGAGGTATTGAGGGAGGATCTAATGCCAATCTGGTACAGAAGAAAAACTTCCAGTCCCACAAGTTCAAGAACAAGGGCAAGCTTGATGGTAAAGCAAAGTTTAATGGGAAGAACAAGGTTGTACAACACACGAATTTCAAGAAGAAGAGTGACAAGAAGAAAGGTGCTTGTCATGTGTGTGGAGATCCTGATCATTGGGCTCCTAGTTGCCCCAATCGCTATGACAAGCGTCATCCTGGGAAAGGCGGCAAGACCGCTAATGTTGTCATCGGAGACATTGACATGAAGGATGCTGGGTATGGTATATTTCCCACTATTCTTTCAGTATGTCATTCTCCTGATTGGTTGATTGACACGGGTGCTAATGTGCATGTATGCGGTGATATTTCCATGTTTTCGTCTTATTAGATCGCAGGGACTTCAAGCGTGCTGATGGGCAACAGTGCAAGTGCTTCTGTTCGTGGTGTTGGCACAGTCGATCTGAAGTTTACTTCGGGGAAGATCGTGCGGCTGAAGAACGTGCATTATGTCCCCTCCGTCAATAAAAATCTTGTTAGCGGATCTCTTCTGTGTAGAGATGGCTACAAGCTTGTCTTTGAGTCAAATAAATTTGTAATATCCAAGTATGGAACATTTGTTGGTAAAGGCTATGAGTAAGGAGGCCTGTTTTGTTTATCCTTATCAGACGTTTGCAATAAAGTTGTTAATCATATTTGCAACAATAGTGAATCAAATGTGTGGCATTCACGTCTCTGTCATGTTAACTTTGGTTTCATGTCGCGACTAGCGAAGTTGAACTTAATCCCTAGTTTCACCACTGTCAAGGGATCTAAGTTTCAAGTGTGTGTGCAAGCTAAGCAACCTCGTAAGTCTCACGTGACTGCGGAGATGAGAAATCTTGTACCACTAGAACTTATACATTCAGATCTATGTGAAATGAATGGTGTTTTGACAAAAGGTGGAAAGAAATATTTCATGACGTTAATTGACGACTCCACTAGATACTGCCGTGTGTATCTTCTGAAATCTGAGGATGAGGCTTTGAACTTTTTCAAGATCTATAAACCTGAAGTGGAAAACCAACTTGATCGAAAAATCAAGAGGCTTAGGTCCGACCGTGGTGGAGAGTATTTTTCCAATGAATTTGATGATTTTTGTGCGGAACATGGTATAATCCATGAGAGGATGCCTCCCTACTCACCTCAGTCAAATGGGGTGTCCGAAAGAAAGAACCGTACTCTAACTGATTTGGTTAACGCCATGTTAGACACATCGGGTCTCTCCAAGGCATGGTGGGGGGAGGCGATGTTGACAGCATGTCATGTCCTAAATCGAGTCCCCACAAAGAACAAAGAGATAACTCCATTCGAGGAATGGGAGAAGAAAAGATTAAAACTCTCTTATCTACGAACATGGGGTTGTTTGGCGAAAGTCAATGTTCCAATTCCAAAGAAGCGGAAACTTGGACCAAAGACTGTGGATTGTGTTTTCCTGGGATATGCTTTTCATAGCATTGGCTATAGATTCTTGGTTGTAAAATCTGAGGTACCTGACATGCATGTCGGTACGATCATGGAGTCGAATGATGCGACTTTCTTTGAAGATATCTTTCCCATGAATGATATGGCTACCTCATCTAATCAGGAGATGCCTAGTTCATCGAATCAGGAACCAGTTACAATTACCGAACCTGCCATTTCGATGGAACACTTTGAAAGTCCTGTGGAGGAGAACAATGAAGTTCCTATTAGGAGTAAGAGACAGAGGACTGCAAAGTCCTTTGGTGATGATTTTCTTGTGTATCACTCCCAGTTCTATTTCAGAGGCCTATGCATCTGAAGATGCTGACTACTGGAAGGAAGCAGTTTGTAGCGAGATGGATTCCATCTTGGCGAATGAAACTTGGGAGATAACTGATCGTCCTTATGGGTGCAAACCTATAGGATGCAAATGGGCATTCAAGAAGAAGCTTAGGCCTGATGGTACTATCGAAAAGTACAAGGCTCGGCTCGTGGCGAAGGGTTATACCCAAAAGAAAGGTGAAGACTTCTTTGATACTTACTCACCTGTGGCTCGACTGACCACTATTCGAGTTCTACTTTCACTAGCTGCCTCACATGGTCTTCTCGTTCATCAAATGGATGTTAAGACTGCTTTCCTAAATGGAGAGTTGGATGAGGAAATTTATATGGAACAACCAGATGGGTTTGTAATAGATGGTCAGGAAGGGAAAGTGTGCAAGTTGCTGAAGTCTTTGTATGGACTCAAGCAAGCACCCAAATAGTGGCATGAGAAGTTCGAAAGAACTTTAACAGCTGCGGGCTTTGTTGTGAACGAAGCTGACAAATGTGTGTACTATCACCATGGTGGGGGCGAGGGAGTTATGCTTTGCTTGTATGTTGATGACATACTGATTTTCGAAACAAATCTGAATGTTATTAAGGAGGTCAAGGATTTCCTATCTCACTGTTTTGAGATGAAGGATTTAGGAGTGGCTGATGTCATTCTGAACATCAAGTTGTTGAGAGACGATGATGGTGGGATTACATTGCTTCAATCCCACTATGTGGAAAAGATCTTGAGTCGCTTTGGCTACAGTGACTGCAAGCCATCTCCAACACCATATGATGCTAGTGTGTTGCTTCGAAAGAATCGAAGAATTGCTAGAGACCAATTGAAATATTCTCAGATCATTGGCTCGCTTATGTACTTAGCCAGTGCTACAAGCCCTGACATCTCTTTTGCTGTTAGCAAGCTGAGCCGGTTTGTCTCAAAACTAGGAGATGTGCATTGGAAAGCTCTAGAGAGAGTTTTGCGTTATTTGAAAGGCACTGCAAATTATGGAATTCACTACACCGGGCACCCAAAGGTGTTTGAAGGGTATAGTGACTCAAACTGGATCTCAGATGCTGATGAGATAAAGGCCACGAGCGGATATGTATTCACTCATGGAGGTGGCGCTGTTTCTTGGAAGTCTTGTAAGCAGACCATCTTAACGAGGTCAATAATGGAAGCAGAACTCACAACACTAGATACAGCTACGGTCGAAGCAGATTGGCTTCGTGGGCTCTTGAATGACTTGCCGGTAGTTGAGAAACCTGTACCGGGTATCCTTATGAACTGTGACAATCAAACTGTGATCACTAAAGTGAGCAGCTCAAAGGATAACATGAAGTCATCAAGACACGTTCAGAGAAGGTTAAAGTCTGTCAGAAAAATGAAAAACTCCAGAGTTATTGCATTGGATTATATCCAAACGTCTAAAAATCTGGCAGATCCTTTCACTAAGGGTCTATCACGTAATGTGATAGATAATGCATCGAGGGAGATGGGTATGAGACCCACAATATGAGTTGTTCACAGTGGTAACCTATTCTTTGTGATTGGAGATCCCGTGAATTAGATGTGGAAGATAAGCTATTGGTCAACTGGGAGGAGAGTATCCTTACTATTAAAAATACCACTCCATGAAGATGCAATACTCTCCTAAATCTGCATGGCAGGTTGATGTATATTTTAATGTGTTCTAAGTGGCTCTTTGAAGCAGAGATGTTGTCCTGCAGAACATCTTTTGAAGAACGCACCTATATGAGTCTGATTGTTAAACGTCGCAATCTATGAGAGTAGGGTTCTCTCTAGTAAACTCATGAAAGGTCTCGGAGTATGACGCACAAGCTCCACCCGCGGGGAAGACCCACGGTAGCCACGTATCGGTCAAGGCTTTATGTGAAGCTAGATTCGCAGAAAACTTGCAGTTCAAGGCCCAGTCCACTGTTCAAGTTGCTTACTAGTGTAGCATAGAGTTCTAGGTGGAAGTTCAACTTAACAGTCTCCACTGCAGTACCGGTATATAAAACAGTGTTTTGGAACCAAAGGCAAATTTCTGTGTGCCTCTGGGATCTGGTGGGGGATTGCTGGAATTTAGTCTATTTTGGGCAGCCCAATAACTATTTCAGAAATTCCTAATAAATCCTAGAGGCCCACTTAGCCCATTTGTGCAAGGCAAGGGATACTACTAAAGTTTAGTCCCACATTGCTAGTCTAGTGGGAGTTGGACCTCCTTATAAGGGAGGTTCTTTCCCTACTTGTATGAGCATGAGAACAAGAGGGACATCCACGCGCGCTCCTCCTCCGCCGCCCGCCGCGCCACGCCGCGCCGCGCCGCGCCGCGCCGCGGGTTGCGGAAATGAGCCGAGCCGATGCCTAATTTTTGCCACGCACTACGGGTATACGAAAGGTCACTTGGGAGCTGAAAAGTTTTGCGGTAGTGGATAATTAATATGAACGGCGCACCCTTCGCGTGCTGCCTGTTCACTTCGCCTCCCTCCGTTGCTTCACCTCCCATCGCAGCCTGTTCGAATCCATCTCTTGTGCCTATATAAGAGAGGTCGCTCCTCTCTAGAGGGACACATCAGAAGGTCCTCTTCCTCTCGCCACACAGTTCCAATCTCTGCGCTGCTGCTGTCTTCCTCATCCCGGCTTGCGGCGTGCACCGCGAGTCAGGACAGTAGGCCTCTGGAACCGCACCTTTTGAGTCCTGTACGGGAGAAGGGTGATAAGGTTTTTATGGAGCGCTCAGCGCGACTACTGGCTGCTTCATCATGGACGATCCGGTCGCCGACGACTACTTCCCCGACGACGACTTCTTACCCGACGTCCACGACCTCCTCGACAACATGGCAGGCGAGGACACCGACCCCAAGTCCAGCGCTTCTGCTGCTACTGTGCCATATGTGTTCTTTCCCTTTCTATTAGAAGTCCTGCTACAGTTCTTGGCTCTAGTTTCTGCCCTACGTATGTTAGGTTCTATGTCGTATAAGCAACTTCATCTAGTGTCTCTTCTATGTGTGTTTAGCTCAAGTTCATATATGCAGACCATGTTTACCTTCTCTCTGTCAGATTGCATGACTTGCTTTATATTTGCTATTTTAGTCATGCTTTATCCAGTATTTCTGTTAATAAAATCATTCGGTAAATTGCTCATATTTCCAACAGAAGATGGGCTTCAATAGAAGATCGGTTAAATTGGTCATGAAGTTTGTGTCCACCGTGAGGTACCATATCGAGGTTAATAATGATATGACTGATGTGATTATAGCAGAACGAGGCTTAAGATAGGATGATCCTCTATAGCCCTATCTTTTCCTGATCAATGTTGAGATGTTTTCGAGAATGTTTATTAAGGCGGAAGCACAAGGTTGAATTCAGGGCATCAAAATCCCAGCAAGAGGGCCAAGTGTCAATCGCTTATTGTTCGACGAACTTTTTCGTTGTTTAAAGTTGATGCCCAGAATGCAAAAGAGGTGGACAACATTCTTCAAAAATATGCAGTTGGCTCGGGTCAAATTATAAACAGAGATAAGCCGTATGTCATGTTTAGCAAAAATACCAAACCATATCAGAAAAGGGAAGTAATGGATGTTATACGGCTTATGAATGAAGCATGGAATGACAAGTACTTAGGGATGCCAGTATATGTAGGGAAATCAAAATAAAAGGCTTTTGAATTTCTCAAGGAAAGAGTTTGGAAGAAAGTGCAAGGTTGGAAGGAAATGTTATTGTCAATAGCAAGGCAAGAGATACTCATTAGAGCAGTAGCTCAAGCTGTTCTTGTTCACATCATGGTTTGCTTTGACATCACAAAAACGATTTGCGATCAAATAAGTGCCATATTAACCGGTACTAGTGGAGCCAGGTCGATAGAGACAACAAAATCCATTGCCTGAGTTGGGACATGATATTTCTCTCGAAGAGAGACGGAGAACTTGGGGCCAGTTCTTTTGGGCGGCTTAAAAAATAAGCCGCCTCTCCCCAGTTTTTCCCATATGCCGCCTCTTAGATCCATTGGGCTTCTAAACTAATTATGGCATACCTAATTTAGAAGTCTCAAAAAAAATTAATCGTGGCTCATTTTTTAAGCTCGAGGGAGGCATCTTTTTTTTCATGCCCAAAAGAACTGGCCCCTTGGATTTCGTGATATGCACGCCTTCAACAAAGCTATGTTGGGGCAACAACCATGGAGATTAGCCACAAATTTTGACAGTCTATGTGCCAAGTGATACGTCCCCAACGTATCTATATTTTTTTATTGTTTCATGCTATTATATTATCACTTTTGTATGCTTTATATGTCATTTTGTATTTAATATAACACTTTTAAACTCGTCTTATGTAAACATGAAGCAGCGATGCGGACAGTGACATGCATGGTGCTTGTTGTGCCAAATCATTGTAGTCCCTCCGTCTAAAAAGGAATGGCATGCGCTTAGTACATTTGCAATTTTGCAAAACAACCCTTAAGATTTTATATCTCCTTCTAATCACCCCCGTCCACTTCTTCCTCCTTCCTCGTCGCCCACGGCAGGAACCAGCTCTAGCCAAATATCGGCAGTCGTCGCCCACTTGTGGCGCATCTGCTAATCACCCCTTACCCTCTGCTTCGTTGTCCTCCTCGTCCTCGTCGATCCTGAGCTTGGGTCTGGCGACGATGGAGCCGTGGGACCTGTCGGCCACTCCGTCATCAACTCTGACGACACTGAGTAGTTCTTCACCCGCTGCGATCGCCACAATTACCCCGGCAGCAGCAAGGCCCTCTGTCCTCGCCGCCCACATCTTATCCAAAAAACTTTCAACCCTGTCTCTCTCGCCCGTCGCCGCCCTAGCCATCGTCGTGGCGTGATGACCCACAAGTATAGGGGATCAATCGTAGTCCTTTCGATAAGTAAGAGTGTCGAACCCAACGAGGAGCAGAAGGAAATGATAAGCGATTTTCAGCAAGGTAATCTCTGCAAGCACTGAAATTACCGGTAATAGATAGTTTGATGGCAAGGTAATTGGTAACAAATAACAAATAGCAATAGTAAAAGAGTGCAACAAGGTGGCCCAATACTTTTTATAGCAAAGAACAAGCGGGACCGTTCTCTTATAATAAGCAAACCGTTCTCGAGGATACATGAGAATTATCGTCTAGTCAGTTTCATGATGCTTATTTGATTCGCGTTCGTTACTTATAATAAGCACATATTTGTTTTTGTTCGAACTAATTAAAAAAAGGAAAACCTTCGCATTGGGACCTAGTTTCATGGAAAATTAACAAACCTGAAATATGTTAAATATTTTTAAAAAATGTTCTCGGAAATGAGCTACCACGTATGAAGATTCATGGCTTTCATGGAAAATGACCAATGTTATGGCCACATTAATGGCATAGTTTGTTAAAATGACTCAATATTGTGCACATGTGTCTATCTTCAGATGGCAAAGAATGTTCATTCTGGGGGTTCTCATTTTCTTTGCACAAAAAAAAACATTTTCATTTTCGGAGTGTCAAAAATGGTTTTTTTCAAGAAACTACCAAATATTTGTTGCAAAATTTTCAAAAATATTATACCACATTTTATGTATAATTGACCAAATGGTTGCATGCAAATGCTTTTGATTCACCTCTCATCAAAAACACAATTTTTTGCTGATTTAGTAAGAACTGGGTTAAATTTGAACTACAGCTACTTCGTAGTTTGCTCTTTATTTTTTATAAAAATAATTTTTAGGTACAAGAGTAGCTATTTAAACAGGGAACCACCAAGAGTTTTGCAACATTCCACACCTAGGTACAAACGGTCATGTCGTCGACTTTGACCGCATTTCGAAACTGGCACAAAAAATTAAAAAAAAACCTTTGCATTGTGCCATCATATCTGACCTAGTTTCTAGAAAAAACAAGATACTTGAAATATGATACATCAATTTTGCATCATGCTTTTATATCAATATTTATTGCATTATGGGCTGTTATTTCACGTTATGTCAAAATACTTATGGCTATTCTCTCTTATTTTATAAGGTTTACATGAAGAGGGAGAATGCCGGCAGCTGGAATTCTGGGCTGGAAAAAGAGCAAATATTGGAGGCCTATTCTGCGCAACTCCAAAAGTCCTGAAACTCCACGAAATATCTTAAAAGAAATAAAGAAAAATCGTCGCCAAAGATGAAGGCCAGGGGGCCCACACCCTGCTCACGAGGGTGGGGGCGCGCGCCCCACGGGGCGCGCCCCCCTACCTCGTGGGCCCCCTGGTGGCTCTCCGACGCCCATCTTCTCCTATATGAAGTCTTTCGATGAGAAAAAAAATAAGAAGAAATCTTTTGGGACGAGACTCCGCCGCCACGAGGCGGAACCAATCTAGGGCTCCGGCAGAGCTGTTCTGCCGGGGACACTTCCCTCCGGGAGGGGGAAATCATCAGCATCATCATCACCAGCGCTCCACTCATCGGGAGAGGGCAATCTCCATCAACATCTTCACCAGCACCATCTCATCTCCAAACCCTAGTTCATCTCTTGTATCCAATTCTTGTCTCCAAGTCCGAGATTGGTGCTAGTAGGTTGCTAGTAGTGTTGATTACTCCTTATAGTGATGCTAGTTGGTTTATTTGGTGGAAGATCATATGTTCAGATCCTTTATGCATATTATTACCCCTCTGATTATGAACATGAATATGCTTTGTGAGTAGTTACATTTGTTCCAGAGGACAAGGGAGAAGTCTTGCTATTAGTAGGGGCCAATTCCAGTTCTGCCCCTAACTTGAACCCACTACTCAGTTTTGCCCCTAATTTTCGGGTATGCTCAGTTTTGCCCCTCTGCCGTTAGTGCCACTTATGGAAATGCCCCTTCGAGCCGTTACCGTCCAGTCAAAGGGCGTTGACCGTTTTCTGGGCGTCTACTGGACATTTTTGCCCCTGGAAAAATATAAAACAGAAATTAAAAAATAAAAGAGAAAGGACACGCTTACCTTTTGGCCCAGGATGGCCTAGCAAGGCCAGCCCACTAGCTGGTCATCCTCCCCCTCTGCCAAGGCCGAGGGCATGTCGCTCACGTGCTCACCTGAGCATCGCCGCTCCCGTGGCCAATGTCGTCGAGAGGCCGCACCGCCATGTCCCCGATGCCCGCCGTCAAGCTGGGAATCACCATGCGGAAGATTGAGACGTCGGGTGCCCTAAAACTTCTCAACCAAAGCCATCTCCTCCGGATCTGTCCATTGGCCGCCATCTTCGATTCGCCGTCATCCGTGATCCCCTGACGCTAAGTTACCGTTCCTGAGATCCATATGTCATCGTGGATCTTCCAGACAACTCGCCGATGAGCTCCTCTTCGTACAGCCCCCTCCTCATGGCACCTCGCTCCGGCGGCCGTAGACGGGGTACATGTGCTCGCCATAGGGCCTCAGGAGTCCTTTCTACCACTCTGGCATGCACGTGGTGAGGCCTTGTTCCCAGTGCCTTCTATCCCCTCTCCCCCGTGCCTTCCAGCCCCTCTGCCACCATGCTTCGACCGGCGCCGCCGCTGGCCTCGGCCATGTCCGACACTCCGGCCATCCCTGCTCGTCCTGCCACTTCAGTTCGATTCCGAGCAAGCCCAGGCGTGCGCGCAGGATGAAATCAACGCCGTTTTGGTCGCCGGACAGGGCTCCCATGCCCTCTGCCGTGGCTCACCGGCGGCTTAACGCCGATGGTTTGAGTTTTTATTTTTTTTATTTTTTCTGTGATGGGTCCACATGTAAGTGAGTCAGAGAGTGGATATGGTTTTTGTTTTTGTTTTTCTTCAGTGGGCCCCACCTGTAAGTGACACATGTAGTCAGGGGCAAAATGTCCAACAAACGCCCAGATAGCGGTCAACACCCTTTGACTGGACGGTAACGGCTCGGAAGGGCATTTCTATAAGTGACACTAACAGCAGAGGGGCAAAACTGAGCATACCTAAAAATCAGGGGCAAATCTGAGTAGTGGGTTCGAGTTAGGGGCACAGATGTAAATGTCCCTATTAGTAGTCATGTGAATTTGGTATTCGTTCGATATTTTGATGAGATGTATGTTGTCTAGACTCTAGTGGTGTTATGTGAACGTCGACTACTGTCGTGGTATTCTCGCGGGGGTGCGAGTCGACAGATGCCATAAGGGCTTAGTGTGAGGGTAAGACTGCTGCTGATAGGCCCGGGTGCAGGTATGCGAGTAGCACGCGGTGGTTTACCTAGCTTCAGAGCTCTCCGGAGAGATAATACTCCTACTGCTGCATGTCTGAGTGTATCTATCTGGGATGTACATCAGGCAGTACAAAGTGCTCCTGGAGCTGTATCTGGGATCAGTGCCAAGTGCATCTGATCTGGTATAGGCATGCGTATGGCCGGCTCTAGTGGTCATGTATGGCCATGGCTTGTGGCCGTGAGTGGCCTTGTGGCCAAATGAATGTGGCCGTGAGTGTCCATCCCCTGGATGGATGGATGTGTGCCTTTATATAGGCATGGCTAGCTTATTATCTAAGCTATATGGTGGCATGGGCAAGGCATGGTGGGGTGTCATACTTGTCCCCTAGGTCACTTCATAAATAGTGCCAGCGGACAAGTGACACTATACATGATGGCTGAGATTACACGTGAATAGTGCTCGAGTACGGCCGTCTCGTCGGTTTCTTGTCGGTGTCGGCTTGGGCTGCAGTCGGCAGCCGGCTGGTCGTTGCAGTCAGCAACGGGCAGCCGGCTGGGCAGAGCAGTCGGACGGAGAGCCGGCAGAAGCGGCTGGGCAGTCGGACTGAGGGGCTTTGCTAGCCCCGATGTCTTGAAATATCGTCTCACCGTCTTCGGGGTATCCGTGTCCAATTACTCCGATAGTAGCCCCCAAGCCTCCGGGCAACTTGGCAAAGTTGGGCGGAGGTTTTTTGGCGAGTGTTCATGGAAATGATCATGAAAAAAGACAAAGTTAGTCCATGAAGATATATCAAATGTTTGCTTTTAGCATTGCAAGTTTTATGCGGAGGGTGTCGACTCGGTTTCGTCCGAGCCCCCTTCAATCTTTTTCGTTTTCCCTCCGCTTTTTGGCTTGTGCTCTTGCCTGCCGGACAGCCGCTCTGCGGTCTGTGGCTGAGAGTGGGCCGCGAAGTGGAGTGTACAGTACTCAGAGTCTGGGAGCAGATTCAACCGAGTAGATAATTGTAAAGGAAATGGTCGGGTCGCCCGAACCGTTTTTCTTCCCGGACGTTTTTCACGTGGGTGGCCTCCAGCGTCCACTCTTGCTAGCCGGACAGTCGCTCTGCGGTCTGTGACTAAGAGTGGGCCTTTGGTACTACGCACACTACTAAGCCTTCTGCGGGAACTAACGTCCCAGGCCAAGCGGCCAGCCCCCGGGCCAACTCTGGCTGGCGCCGGGGCGAACAGTGATGCAACTGTAATAAAAATGCAGAGATAGCCCCCGAGCATCGCTCGGGGTTATCCGTGCTTGCGTGATGCAAAAATATGCGGGTGAGGAGTTCACATTGATTTTCGTGTAGCCGAGGCGGGGTGCGTCGGCGCACCCGCTGCGTGTAGCCTTCGAGCCCCCGGGTGCTCGAATGGGGGGTCCCGGCCAGTCAAGCTCGACCGGCCAGGCGGCGAGGCGTCTTGCAACACCCTTTTTCTTCTTTTTCTCTTCTACCGGCTGCTGGCAGCCAGACAAAACTCTTCTCTTGTCTGCAATCTTCGCGGAGGCGCGCCAGCGCACCTGCTGGGTGTAGCCCCTGAGATTTGGGCCGACTGCTGAGCAGTCGGGCCGGATCTCCCGGCGACTACTTTGTCTTCTTTCTTGCGGGGGAGCGTCAGCGCACCCGCTGGGTGTAGCCCCCGAGATTCGGGCTGACTGCTGAGCAGTCCGGCCGGATATCCCGGCGACTACTTTATCTTCTTCCTCGCGGGGGCGCGTCAGCGCACCCACTGGGTGTAGCCCCCGAGATTCAGGCCGACTGCTGAGCAGTCGGGCCGAATCTCCCGGCGACTACTTTGTCTTCTTCCTCGCGGGGGCGCGGCAGCGCACCCGCTGGGTGTAGCCCCCGAGATTCGGGCCGACTGCTGAGCAGTCGGGCCAGATCTTCCGGCGACTACTTTGTCTTCTTCCTGGCGCGGGCGCGTCAGCGCACCCGCTGGGTGTAGCGTGCTCCGTCAGTGCAGTTGGCAGCCGGCCAGCCCGTGCATGGGCGCACGTACAACCAGAGCAGTCGGCAGCCGGCCAGGCATGCATGTACGCAGTGCGCCCATCGATGCACTTCCTTTCTCTTCTTTTTCTTCTTTGCAGCAGTCTACTCAGACTTCTCATCAGCCGGCCACCCCCCTTTTTTGCTAGCAGCCGGCCCCCTTTTGCCTCTGCACGCAGCCGGGTGCCCAGGCAAGGTGGGGCCGAGTGGAGGAGCCGGCTGAGTGGGTGCAACACACTTCTCTTCTTATTCTTTTTTTCACAAATATGCAGCCGGCATACACTTTGGACGGGATGGGGAGCCGGCCCCCTCTTCTTCTTTCTGCCTGGGGCAGCCGGCGGGGAGGCCGAGCCGGGTGGGCGGCAGGCGGCCGCGGGCGGAGGCGACCGGGCGGGGGAGCCGACGTGGCGGAGCCAGCTAACGGCGCCTAGAGCCGGCGCGCAGGCGCGTGACCTGGCGGGAGCAGCGCGAGGCAGCGCGGGAGGCTAGGCCAGCCGGAGTGGCGGAGGTGGTGATGGTGCGAACCGGCACGGGGCGACGGGGGCGGGCGGACAGAGCAGCCGGAGCGGCCAGGTGCGGGACCCGGCGTCCGGGTGCGCGGCGTGATGCAAGCGCGGCGCAGCGGTCGGCCAAGGGCGCGGATGGAGGAGTCCGGGATGCGGGGGAAGCCGGTGCGCGGGAGCCGGCCGGCCGGGTCTCGGGAAGCCGGAGCCGGCGCAGAGGAGCCGGCGCCGAGCACCCGGCGGGGAGGAGCCGGTGCGGAGAGGCCGGAAGCGGGGCCAAGTGATGCCGGCGACGGGAGGCCGAGCTCGGGGCGCGGGAGGCGGCCGGGTGGCGAGAGCCGGCCGGGCTGTGTGGAAGCCGGCACAGGGGCGTCCGAGCTCGGGGCGCATGAGGCGGCCGGGCTGTGCGGAAGCCGGCGCAGGGGCGTCCGAGCTCGGGGCGCGGGAGGCGGCCGGGTGGCGGGAGCCGGCCGGGCTATGCGGAAGCCGGCGCAGGGGCGTCCGAGATGTGGAACACCGGACGGAGCAGCGACGAGCCGGCAGCGGACGGCCTTGGTCACGTGGAGCCGGACGGCGGCGCGGCAGCGGCCGGACGCGGGAGAGGAGCAGCGGTGGAGTGGCGCGCAGGCCGATGGCACGCTAGCGGCGGCTGTCCGGGTCGCTGGACGAGGCGAGACGCTGGACCGCAGCAGGAGCAGTTGGCGGCGGCGCGGAGAGCAGCGGACTCGCAGGGGGCTGGAGTCGCGTCAGGCAGCCGGAGTACATGCAACGTCCGGCCATCGTCTGACCGATATATGGTCATTATCTGGGACGTGTACGGGGAATGGTTTGGCTATGGTGTGGCTAATGGTTGACCATTGTTTGACATGCATTTAGCTAGCTTGTAGATGGTAGGTGGAGGGGAGAACGTGTGTTTCGGCCGGAGCAAGGCGTAACACGGAGGGAAGCAGACGCGAGCGGCTCGTGGATGGCCACGGCCGACCGAAACAAGGCCCCGCGCGCGGCGCGCGCGGACTGATGGCTGACATTGCGGTAGCAGTGAAGAAAGCAAGGCCGACGGCAAGGACGCGCCATCCCTCACGGCCATTCCGGGGGCATGTCGATGTCGAGCCCCCGACCGCTATCGGAGAGGGCGGCGACGCCGCGGTGGTGAAGACGACGAGGCCGACGGCGAGGACGTGCCGCCCCTCGCGGCCACTCTGAGGGCGCTTCGATGTCGGGCCCCCGAGCGCTACCGGAGAGACGGCGCGACGCCGCGACGAGGCGATGAAGAAAAAAGGGTCCCGTCCGGACTGCGAAACCAGCAGCAACGTGGTAGCAAAGTACCATACCACGGTGGGCGCCAACCGTCGTGGTATTCTCACGGGGGTGCGAGTCGACAGATGCCACAAGGGCCTAGTGTGAGGGTAAGACTGCTGCTGATAGGCCCGGGAGCGGGTATGCGAGTAGCACGCGGTGGTTTACCCAGCTTCCAGCTCTCCGGAGAGATAATACTTCTACTGCTGCATGTCTGAGTGTATCTATCTGGGGTGTACATCAGGCAGTACAAAGTGCTCCTGGAGCTGTATCTGGGATCAGTGCCAAGTGCATCTGATCTGGTATAGGCATGTGTATGGCCGGCTCTAGTGGTCATGTATGGCCATGGCTTGTGGCCGTGAGTGGCCTTGTGGCCAAATGAATGTGGCCGTGAGTGTCCATCCCCTGGATGGATGGACGTGTGCCTTTATATAGGCATGGCTAGCTTATTATCTAAGCTATGTGGTGGCATGGGCAAGGCATGGTGGGGTGTCATGCTTGTCCCCTGGATCACTTCATAAATAGTGCCAGGGGACAAGTGACACTATACATGATGGCTGAGATGACACGTGAATAGTGCTCGGTTACGGCCGTCTCGTCGGTGACTTGTCGGTGTCGGCTCGGGCTGCAGTCGGCAGCCGGCTGGTCGTTGCAGTCAGCAGCCGGCTGGCGGCCGGGCAAAGCAGTCGGACGGAGAGCCGGCAGAAGCGGTCGGGCAGTCGGACTGAGGGGCTTTGCTAGCCCCGATGTCTTGAAATATCTTCTCACCGTCTTCGGGGTATCCATGTCCAATTACTCCGACAATTACATAACACTTCACCATTATATGGGACTAGAGGAAGGCATTGGGAAGTAATAAGTAGATGATGGGTTGCTAGAGTGACAGAAGCTTAAACCCTAGTTTATGCGTTGCTTCGTAAGGGGCTAATTTGGATCCATATGTTTCATGCTATGGTTAGGTTTACCTTAATACTTTTGTTGTAGTTGCGGATGCTTGCAATAGAGGTTAATCATAAGTGGGATGCTTTTTTAAGTAAGAACAGCACCCAAGCACCGGTCCACCCACATATCAAATTATCAAAGTACCGAATGCGAATCATATGAGCGTGATGAAAACTAGCTTGACCATATTCCCATGTGTCCTCGGGAGCGCTTTTCCTATTATAAGAGTTTGTCCAGGCTTGTCCTTTGCTACAAAAAGGATTGGGCCACCTTGCTGCACTTTATTTACTTTTTTTATTTGTTACTCGTTACAATTTATCTTATCACAAAACTATCTGTTACCACTTATTTCAGTACTTGCAGAGAATACCTTGCTGAAAACCGCTTATCATTTCCTTCTGCTCCTCGTTGGGTTCGACACTCTTACTTATCGAAAGGACTACGATAGATCCCCTATACTTGTGGGTCATCAAGACTCTTTTCTGGCATCGTTGCCGGGGAGTGAAGCGCCTTTGGTAGGTGGAATTTGGTAAGGAAAAATTAATTTAGTGTGCTTAAATTTTCTGTCACTTGTTACTATGGAAAGTAATTCTCTGAGGGGCTTGTTCGGGATATCTTCACCCCGTCCAGTAGAGCAAAGAGTTGCTCCTCAACCTACTCAACCTATTGAACCTATTGAAAATGAAACTACTTTTGAGATTCCTTCGGGTATGATGAAAAAACTGCTAGCTTACACTTTTACAGGAGATGGAACAAAGCATCCTGATGAACATCTACGCTAGGTGGATAAAGTTTGTGGACTATTTAAGCTTGCAGGTATACCCGATGATGTTGTTAAGAAGAAGGCCTTCCCTTTATCTTTGAAGGGAGACACATTGACATGGTACAGGCTATGTGATGATATGAGATCATGGAAATATAAAAGATTGAAATTGGAATTTCATCAAAAGTATTACCCTATGCATCTTGTTCATCGTGATCGCAATTATATATATAATTTTTGGCCTCGCAAAGGAGAAAGCATCGCTCAAGCTTGGGGGAGGCTTAAATCAATGTTATATTCGTGCCCCAATCATGAGCTCTCAAGAGAAGTAATTATGCAAAGTTTTTATGCTCGGCTTTCTGATAACAATCGCACCATGCTCGATACTTCTTGTGCTGGCTCTTTTATGATGAAGACTATTGAATTTAAATGGAATTTATTGGATAGAATTAAACGCAACTCTGAAGATTGGGACCTCGATGAAGGTAAGGAGTCAGGTATGACACCTAAGTTTGATTGTGTTAAATCTTTTATGGATACCGATATTTTCCATAAGTTTAGCACTAAATATGTACTTGACTCTGAGATAGTAGCTTCTTTCTGTGAATCTTTTGCTACTTATGTTGATCTCCCCAAGGATAAGTGGTTTAAATATCATCCTCCCATAGAATTAAAAGTAGCTGCACCTATTAAAGTTAAAGAAAAGACTGTCACTTATAATGATCCTATTGTTCCCACTTCTTATGTTAAGAAACCACCTTTCCCTGTTATAATGAAGGATCATGCTAAAGATTCAACTGCTGTTTGTAAAAGCAATATTAGAACTTATACACCTCCTGAGCAAGTCAAAGTAGAACCCAATATTGCTATTGTTAAAGATCTCTTTTCTGATAATATTGATGGGCATGTTATTCAATTCCGTGGTGAAACTGCTAGAATTGCTAAACCTTGTGCCAGAGATAAACATTGACCTGTGGTAGGCGTGCCTGTTATTTCTGTTAAAATAGGAGATCATTGTTATCATGGCTTATGTGATATGGGTGCTAGTGCTAGTGTTATACCTATTACCTTATATGAAGAAATTATGCATGATATTGTACCTGCTGAGTTAGAAGATATTGATGTTACAATTAAACTTGCCAATAGAGATACTATATCTGCAATGGGAATTGTTAGAGATGTTGAAGTCTTGTGTGGAAAAACCAAATATCCCGCTGATTTTCTTGTTCTTGGTTCTCCACAAGATAGCTTTTGTCCCATTATATTTGGTAGACCCTTCTTGAATACTGTTAATGCTAAGATAGACTGCGAAAAGAATGTTGTTACTGTTGGCTTGGATGATATGGTTCATGAGTTTAATTTCTCTAAATTTAGTAAACAATATCGTGAGGAAGAATTGCCTAGTAAGGATGAAATTATTGGTCTTGCTTCTATTGCAGTACCTCCTAGTGATCCTTTAGAACACTATTTGCTAGACCATGAAAATGATATGTTCATGAATGAAAGAAGGGAAATAGATGATGTATTCTTTAAACAGGAACCTATTCTGCAACATAATTTGCCTGTTGAAATCGTAGGGGATCCTCCTTCACCCAAGGGTGATCCCATGTTTGAGCATAAACCGTTGCCTGATAATCTTAAGTATGCTTATCTTGATGAAAAGAAAATATATCCTGTCATTATTAGTGCTAACCTTTCAGAGCATGAAGAAGAAAGATTATTGAAAACTCTGAAGAAGCACCGTGCTGCTATTGCATATACTCTGGATGATCTTAAGGGCATCAGTCCCACTCTATGTCAACATTAAATAAATTTGGAAGCGGATGCCAAACCAGTTCATGATCCTCAACGACGCTTGAATCCTAAAATGAAAGAAGTGGTAAGAAAAGAAATACTCAAGGTTCTGGAGGCAGGTATAATTTATCCTGTTGCTGATAGTCAGTGGGTAAGTCCTGTCCATTGTGTCCCTAAGAAGGGAGGTATTACTGTTGTCCCTAATGATAAAGATGAATTGATTCCGCAAAGAATTATCACATGTTATAGGATGGTAATTGATTTCCGCAAATTAAATAAGGCTACTAAGAAAGACCATTACCCCCTACCTTTTATTGATCAAATGCTAGAAACATTATGCAAACATACACATTATTGCTTTCTGGATGGTTATTCTGGTTTCTCTCAAATACCTGTGTCGGCTAAAGATCAATCAAAGACTACTTTTACATGCCCTTTTGGTACTTTTGCTTATAGACGTATGCCTTTTGGTTTATGTAATGCACCTGTTACCTTTGAAAGATGCATGATGGCTATATTCTCTGATTTTTGTAAAAAAAATTGTGAGGTTTTCATGGACGATTTTTCCGTCTATGGTTCCTCTTTTGATGATTGCTTGAGCAATCTTGCTCAAGTTTTGTAGAGATGTGAAGAAACTAATCTTGTCTTGAATTGGGAAAAGTGCCACTTTATGGTTAATGAAGGTATTGTCTTGGGGCACAAAGTTTCTGAAAGAGGTATTGAAGATAAAGCCAAAGTAGATGCTATTGAAAAGATGCCATGTCCCAAGGACATCAAAGGTATAAGAAGTTTCCTTGGTCACGCCGGATTTTATAGAAGGTTCATTAAGGACTTCTCAAAAATTTCTCGGCCTCTGACTAATTTATTACAAAAAGATGTACCATTTGTCTTTGATGATGATTCTGTAGAAGCATTTGAAATACTTAAGGAAGCATTAGTCTCTGCACCTGTTGTTTAGCCACCTGATTGGAATTTACCCTTTGAAATTATGTGTGATGCTAGTGATTATGCTGTAGGTGTTGTTCTAGGGCAAAGAGTTGATAAGAAATTAAATGTTATCCATTATGCTAGTAAGACTCTAGACAATGCTCAAAGAAATTATGCTACTACCGAAAAGGAACTTTTAGCAGTTGTATTTGCATGTGATAAGTTTAGACCTTATATTGTTGATTCTAAAGTAACTATTCACACTGATCATGATGCTATTAAATATCTTATGGAAAAGAAGGATGCAAAACCTAGACTCATTAGATGGGTTCTCTTGCTACAAGAATTTGATTTGCATATTGTTGATAGAAAAGGAGCTGAGAACCCCGTTGCAGACAACTTATCTAGGTTAGAGAATGTTCTTGATGACCCACTACCTATTGATGATAGCTTTCCTGATGAACAATTAAATGTCATAAGCACTTCTCGTAGCACTCCATAGTATGCTGATTATGCTAATTATATTGTTGCTAAATTTATACCACCTAGCTTCACATACCAACAAAATAAAAAGTTTTTCTATGACTTGCGACATTACTTTTGGGATGACCCACATCTTTATAAAGAAGGAGTAGATGGTGTTATCAGACGTTGTGTATCTGATCATGAACAGGAACAGATCCTATGCAAGTGTCAGTCCGAAGCTTATGGAGGACACCACGCTGGAGATAGAACTGCACATAAGGTATTGCAATCTGGTTTTTATTGGCCTACTCTCTTCAAGGATGCCCGTAAGTTTGTTTTGTCTTGCAATGAATGTCAAAGAATTGGTAATATTAGTAGACGTCAAGAAATGTCTATGAATTATTCACTTGTTATTGAACCATTTGATGTTTGGGGCTTTGATTATATGGGACCTTTTCCTGCCTCTAATGGATATACACATATTTTAGTTGCTATTGATTACGTTACTAAGTGGGTAGAAGCTATTCCAACTAGTAGTGCTGATCATAACACCTATATTAAAATGCTTAAGGAAGTTATTTTTCCGAGGTTTGGAGTCCCTAGATATCTTATGACTGATGGTGGTTCACATTTTATTCATGGTGCTTTCTGTAAAATGCTTGCTAAATATGATGTCAATCATAGAATCGCATCTCCATATCACCCGCGGTCTAGTGGTCAAGTAGAATTGAGAAATAGAGAGCTCAAATTAATTTTGCAAAAGACTGTCAATAGGTCTAGAAAGAATTGGTCCAAGAAACTGGACGACGCATTATGGGCCTATAGAACTGCATATAAGAATCCTATGGGTATGTCTCCGTATAAAATGGTTTATGGAAAAGCATGTCACTTGCCTCTCGAACTAGAGCATAAGGCATATTGGGCTATTAAAGAGCTCAACTATGATTTCAAACTTGCCGGTGAGAAGAGGTTATTTGATATTAGCTCACTTGATGAATGGAGAACCCAAGCTTATGAAAATGCCAAGTTGTTCAAAGAAAAAGTTAAAAGATGGCATGACAAAAGGATACAAAAGTGTGAGTTTAATGTAGGTGATTATGTATTGCTATACAACTCTCGTTTAAGATTTTTTTGCAGTAAAACTTCTCTCTAAATGGGAAGGTCCTTACGTTATCGAGGAAGTCTATCATTTAGGTGCCATAAAAATCAACAACTTCGAAGGCACAAATCCGAAGGTGGTAAACGGTCAAAGGATCAAACACTATATCTCAAGTAATCCTATAAATGTTGAAACCAATATTATTGAAACCGTAACCCCGGAGGAATACATAAGGGACACCTTCCAGACTGTCCCAGACTCCGAAAAGGAATAGGTATGTGGTACGGTAAGTAAACCGACTCCAAAATAATTTTTAAGGCAACATTTCTCCTTTTTGGAATATGTAGAAAAATAGAAAAATAAGTAGCAGTACGGGAAGGACACGAGGCCTCCACGAAGGTGGAGGGCGCGCCCTACCCCCCTGGGCGCGCCCCCTACCTCGTGAGCACCTCGTGTGCCCTCCGGACTCCGTTTTCTTGCACGATACGTATTTCGGTCGGTAAAAATTCATTATATATACTCCCGAAGGTTTTGACTCCCGTATCACGCAAATATCCTCTGTTTTCGTTTCGAGCTATTTCTGTTGCAGATTTAGAGCACCATGACTTCTCCCTCCTCCAGCAACGAAGACAAGGATGCTTGGCTATTGAAGATAGAGTTGAAAAGAGAGCAACCACAAGAGATCAACAAGGATGAAAGGATCAAGAAGGCCATGGAGGTTCAAGCTCCGGTGGTGAAAGAAGAAGACATCCCTCAACCTTTACCTAACCTTTTCACTCCAACAGAGATTGAAGCTTTCAAGATGATTGAGTTAGCCCGCGTACAGAACAAGTATCTTACACATGAGAATATTTTGTTGAAGGATCATATTGCTGGGCTCAATGGCATTATCCGCAAGTTGGAGGAACTTTTACGCTCGATGTGCGATTATCCACCGTCATCATCACCAGCTCCATCACCTCCAAGGATATAATCACATGGGTATGGGCACTCCCCTTGGCAACTGCCAAGCTTGGGGGAGGTGTCCTGGTATCGTATCACCATCACAACTCCTATCTTTACCGTTTTTCTTAGTTCGATCTTATTAGTAGTATCTTGATTTAGTAGAATAAAGTTATGGCATGATCTAGTTTTGAGTTTTGCTTTATGATCCTCCTTTGTAATCGAGTCCGTGAGCTATATAATAAAGATTAGTGTTGAGTCAAGGGCTTGATTATTTTGCCATGGTGAAATAGAAGAAAAAGAATAAAAAGAATCAAAGAGTTCATATTGATCTTATTGAAAGTAATGACTTCACATAGAAAGAGTATGATGATTAAAGGTTGTTGGGAGTTGGCAAATATAGCTTTGGTCATCGTTGCAATTAATAGGAAGTAATAAGGAAAGAGAGGTTTCACATATAGATATATTATCATTGACATCTTTTATGATTGGGAGCACTCATTAAAATATGACGTGCTAAAGAGTTGAGGTTGGACAAGGAAGACACCATAATGAGTTATGTTTTCTTACATATGAGATAAAGTATGTTGTCATGGATCCTCTAACGTGTTGAGCTTGCCTTTCCCCCTCATGCTAGCCAAATTCTCAGCACCAAGTAGAAATACTACTTTTGCTTCCAAATACCCTTAAACCAGTTTTGCCATGAGAGTCCACCATATCTACCTATGGATTGAGTAAGATCCTTCAAGTAAGTTGTTATCGGTGCAAGCAATAAAAAATTGCTCTCTAAATATACATGACTTATTAGTGCGGAGAAAATAAGCTTTGTACGAACTTGTTGTGGACGTAATAAAAGCGACGGACTGCATAATAAAGGTCCACATACAAGGGGCAATATAAAGTGACGTTCTTTTGCATTAATATTTGGTGCATCAACCCTAAACGCGCATGACAACCTCTGCTTCCCTCTGCGAAGGGCCTATCTTTTATTATTACCCTCTACCTTATGCAAGAGTCACGGTGATCTTCACCTTTCCTTTTTCATTTTATCCTTTGGCAAGCTCAGCATGTTGGAAAGAACATGATATATATATATATATCTAATTGGATGTAGGGGAGCATGAATTATTATTGTTGACATTACCCTTGAGGTAAAAGGTTGTGGGGCAAAACTATAAGCCCCTATCTTTCTCTGTGTCCGGTTAAAACTCCGTAACCACAAGTATTGCGTGAGTGTTAGCAATTATGAAGGACTAAGTGATAGTTCAGTATGTGGACTTGCTTTCAAGATCTGACATAGACTCTTTCCGATGTTATGATAAATTGCAATTGCTTTAATGACTGAGGTTATAATTTGGTGGTGCTCAATAAGGTTTCTGATTCGTACTTTTGCTCTGTGAACATATCATCACTTGAACATAAGTAATCATATGACAAAATCTTTATATGTTGCTGTTATGGAAATAATCATGATGCCTTCATGTCCGTATTTTATTTTTATCGACGCCTCTACCTCTAAACATGAGGACATATTTATTGTTATCGGCTTTTCGCTTGAGGACAAGCGAGGTCTAAGCTTGGGGGAGTTGATACGTCCATTTTGCATCATGCTTTTATATCAATATTTATTGCATTGTGGGCTGTTTTTTCACATTATGTCACAATACTTATGGCTATTCTCTCTTATTTTACAAGGTTTATATGAAGAGGGAGAATGCCGGCAGCTGGAATTCTGGGCTGGAAAAGGAGCAAATATTGGAGGCCTATTCTGCGCAACTCCAAAAGTCTTGAAACTCCACAGAATATCTTAAAATAAATAAAGAAAAATTGTCGCCAAAGATGAAGGCCAGGGGGCCCACACCCTGCTCACGAGGGTGGGGGGCGCCCCCCCCGGGGCGCGCCCCCCTACCTCGTGGGCCCCCTGGTGGCTCTCCGACGCCCATCTTCTCCTATATGAAGTCTTTCGATGAGAAAAAAATAAGAAGAAACCTTTCGGGACGAGACTCCGCCGCCACAAGACGAAATCTCCATCAACATCTTCACCAGCACCATCTCATCTCCAAACCCTAGTTCATCTCTTGTATCCAATTCTTGTCTTCAAGTCCGGGATTGGTGCTAGTAGGTTGCTAGTAGTGTTGATTACTCCTAGTAGTTGATGCTAGTTGGTTTATTTGGTGGAAGATCATATGTTCAGATCCTTTATGCATATTATTACCCCTCTGATTATGAACATGAATATGCTTTGTGAGTAGTTACGTTTGTTCCTGAGGACAAGGGAGAAGTCTTGCTATTAGTAGTCATGTGAATTTGGTATTCGTTCGATATTTTGATGAGATGTATGTTGTCTAGCCTCTAGTGGTGTTATGTGAACATCGACTACATAACACTTCACCATTATATGGGCCTAGAGGAAGGCATTGGGAAGTAATAAGTAGATGATGGGTTGCTAGAGTGACAGAAGCTTAAACCCTAGTTTATGCGTTGCTTCGTAAGGGGCTGATTTGGATCCATATGTTTCATGCTATGGTTAGGTTTACCTTAATACTTTTGTTGTAGTTGCGGATGCTTGCAATAGAGGTTAATCATAAGTGGGATGCTTGTTCAAGTAAGAACAACACCCAAGCACCGGTCCACCCACATATTCAAATTATCAAAGTACACCGGACGCGAATCATATGAGCGTGATGAAAACTGCTTGACGATATTCCCATGTGTCCTCGGGAGCGCTTTTCCTATTATAAGAGTTTGTCCAAGCTTGTCCTTTGCTACAAAAAGGATTGGGCCACGTTGCTGCACTTTATTTACTTTTGTATTTGTTACTCGTTACAATTTATCTTATCACAAAACTATCTGTTACCACTTATTTCAGTACTTGTAGAGAATACCTTGCTGAAAACCGCTTATCAATTCCTTCTGCTCCTCGTTGGGTTCGACACTCCTACTTATCAAAAAGACTACGATAGATCCCCTATACTTGTGGGTCATCAAAATACGACAATTTTTTTTAGAAAGTATTCTCATAAATGAGTTGTCATGTATGAAGTTTCATTGCTTTCAAGGCAAAATGGTCAATGTTATGTCCACATTAATGACATAGTTTATGAAAATGACCCAATATTCTGCACATGTGTGTATCTTGGGATGGCAAAGAATGTTGAGTTTGGGGGTTTTCATTTTCTTTGCAAAAAAAACATTTTTCATTTTATGAGTGTCAAAAATGGGGGTTTTTTGTGAAGAACGTACCAAATATTTGTTGCAAAATGGCACCACTCCATTTTTCAAAAATATTAGAATACATTTTGTTAAAATTGACCAAATGGTTGCACGCAAATGCTTTCGCTTCACCTCTCATCAATAAGACAAAATTTCACCGATTTAGTAGGAACTTGGTCAAATTTGACCTACAACTGCTACATAGGTTGCTCTATATTTTTTCTAAAAATAATTTTTAGGTACGAAAGTAGCTATTTCAACAAAGAAACACCAAAAGTTTTTTTGCAATATTCCACACATAGGTACAAACGGTCATGCCATCAACTTTGACCGCATTTCAAAACCGGCATAAGAAATTAAAAAAAATCACAAATTATGAAAAAACCTTCACATTGTGTCAATGTATGTGAACTAGTTTCCAGGAGTAATAAGAAACTTGAAAAATAGCAAATATTTTTAAAAATGTTCTCAGAAATGAGCTGCCATGAATAATACTTCATGACTTTCACGGCAAATGACCAATGTTATGGCTACATTAATGGCATAGTTTGTTAAAATGACTCAATATTGTGCACATGTGTGTATCTTGGGATGACACAGAAAGTTGATTTTAGAGTTTTCATCATCTTTGCCCAAAAAAAACATTTTTTTTCGTAGTGTCAAAAATGGCTTTTTTGTGAAGAGCTTACCGAATATTTGTTACAAAATGGGACCAATCCATTTTTGAAAAATATTATACCACATTTTATGTACAATTGACCAAATAGTTGCATGCAAATTCTTTCGATTCACCTATCAGAAAAAGATAAAATTTCACATATTTAGTAGGTATTGGGTCAAATTTGAACTATAGCTACATCGTAGTTTGCTCTTTATTTTTTATAAAAAATAATTTTTAGGTACAGAAGTAGCTATTTCAACATAGAACCACTAAGATTTTGCAAGATTCCACAACTAGGTACAAACGGTCATGCAGTCAACTTTGACTACATCTTGAAACCGGCATAAGAAATAAAAAAAATAAAAAAAAAATGGAAAACCTTCGCATTGTTTTAATATATGTGACCTAGTTTCCTGAGAAAATAACAAACTTCTAATACGACAAATATTTCTAAAAAGTGTTCACAGAAATGAGCTGCCATGTATGAAGATTCATGGCTTTCAGGGCAAATGACAAATGTTATGACCACATTAATGGCATGGTTTGTTAAAATTAATGTTGGGGATACCGCTTATCGGGAACTTATTGGTTGACCCATGATAAGGGGTAAATCGACCAGTTTATCGGCATATCGGCCAATTAATCGACTGATTTATCGTTCGATTTATGTTATCATTTAGACAACGGTAAGTGATAAATCAGCTGATTTATCGGAATATTGGAAGATATCTTGAACAATGGTTAAAAAGACCCAATATTGTGCACATGTGTGTATCTTGGGATGGCAAAGAATGTTGATTTTGGGGGTTTTCATCTTCTTTGCAGGAAAAAATATTTTTTCATTTTCTGAGTGTCATTTTTTTTATGAAGAGCGTACCAAATATTTGTTGCAAAATGTCACCAGTACATTTTCCAAAAATATTAGACCACATTTTATGTACAATTGACCAAATGGTTGCATGCAAATGCTTTCGCTTCACCTCTCATCAGTAAGACAAAATTTCGTCGATTCGGTAGAAAATGGGTCAAATTTGAACTACAGCTAGTTAGTAGTTTGATCTTTATTTTTTATAAAAATAATTTTCAGGAACAAAAGGAGCTATTTCAATTGAGAACCGCCAAGAGTTGCAAAATTCCACACATACGTACAAACGGTCATGCCGTTAACTTTAACCGCATATCAAAACCGGCATAAGAATTTTCTTTTTAGAGAAAAGGAAAACCTTCGCATTGTGTCAATATATGAGACCTAGTTTCCTGTAAAAATAACAAACTTGAAATGCAACAAATATTTTTAGAAAGTGTTCTCAGAAATGAATGCTTCTGGGGCCATGATTGATCCATGTTCACGGCGACGTGTCAAATGGTTCAACGGCCGTAAGATATAATATATAAGCGTTCACAGCCATGGACGTAGTTGATCGTTCGTTGGAGTACCATATATGGCTGTGAACGCTCATAAATGAAGTGTGCTAGGAACTGCGATTTGTCGTCATAAATTTCATGCACTGTGCTCTTGGATGCAAGGTTGCAGTTCTTGCTTCCTTTAGAGTATCTAGGAAAAGTGTGTTTTCCCTAATAATAACCGTGAACGTACGCTCGTCTATTTTATAGGTGACGGGCAACGCAGCCACACATGTGCTTCCGACATGATGATGCAAATGCAAACTGACATATAGGAGACTTTTATTTTCAGGTTTTTTTATATTTTTTATTCAGGGCTTTTTCTTCAGGGGCTAGGAAAAAGAGATTCCTACTATCACGTTAACAGCGCTTTCCTTGTGCGCTAACGGCTTGACGCTAAGCCCAGCCGGCAAATAGAAAAGCCCAGTCCGTCTTGTACTCCTATCCCCAGAGTTGTATACGCAAGCGAAGCGTATCTGAGCGAGATTATATATAAAGAAAACGCCGCCGCCACAAGCGCACCTCCGCCTGCACGGGAGCAGCTGCCAGCCGGCGACGACCATGACGGAGGCCGCAAGACTAGGAGCCACGCCTCTCCTCCACGGCCTCCCAGATGATATCGTCATATGCGAGATCCTCGTCCGCCTCGACCCCAAATCCCTCCTCTGCTGCCGCGCCGTCTGCTGCATCTGGCGCAGCGTCACCTCCGGCCGCGACTTCCTCCTCTTCCATCATGGCCGCCAAACGTCCCTCCCCATCCTCTACGGCTATTGCTGCGAAGGCAACGATGTCAAGTCCACAGACATCATCCCCTTCAACCACCGGGCAGCGCTCGCAGCCGACCAGCTTCACTCGGTTGCGCGACTTGACTACGCACACTTCCGGCCGGTGGCCTCCTGTGATGGCCTTCTCATCCTCTCCTTCCGCTACGCCTACTTCACTAGCTGCAACCCGGTAACTCGTCAGTTTGCACGTCTCGGTAGGTTCTCTGGCTTTAGCCTATTGGGAATTTACCCTCACCCGCCTACAGGTGAGTACAGACTGCTCATGCATTCTTCGGAATCCACAAAGCAAACTTCTTCTCGTTTTTATGACCGCACCAATTGGAAAGCTAGGGATCAAGTTGGTTGCTACGTCTTATCACTGGGCTCTGGCAAGCTGTGGAGGTACATTGATTCTGCGGATACCAATCAACTTCAATTCAGCAACACATCTGTGTTATTATGTGGTTGCTTGCATTGCCTAGTACGACATGGGAGCGATAGCAACATGATAATGGTGTTCGACACCATAGCCGAGTCGATCCGGATGATGCTTGCTCCGGTTTTTTCTGGCAGGTGTGATGCCCTATTTGAGATGGATGGTAAGCTTGGCATGTCCAGCTTTAATGATGCAAAGACAATCATTGATATATGGGTGCTGCAGGACTATGGAAGTGAGGACTGGATCTTAAAGTGCCAGATTAAATTGCCGGTAACGGAGATCAGGGCGTTGTGTGAAAATCATGATGACGATGAATTGTGGGATGTGGTTGCCGTGCATGCGGATGGTAAATTCCTCGTGCTGATCAAATGTACCGAGTGGCTACTTCAGGTTGACATGGATGGCAAGTTGGTCGCCACTTTCCATCACAAAGGTGTCCGTCCTACTCAATTGCAGCTCAAACAAAATCTTGTTCCACATGCCTTCTTTCCATCACTACGTGGTTATGTTGTGAACGATCGGCCTTTCATCTGAGAGTGATGTTGAGTGAGCTGGTAGTTCTTAATGTTCTAGATATTTATATCTTCATGAGCTTACATATGAATTGGATCCACTATGACCCTACTATTTTTCTTTGTTGATGCATAGAAATGTACTCCCTCCGTCCCAAAATTCTTGTCTTAGATTTGTCCAGATACGGATGCATTAAGCTCTATCTCTGATTGTTACATTGTTGCATGGAATATATGCTTCTATCGGTACCCCTTTGGAAAGAAGGGAATATTGCATGTGTCGATGCCAAAATTACCAAGTCATTTTGATGTCCTGATCTGCCCCATGTCTCTACTTTATTGAACTACAGAACCGATTTTGGGTTTTTACCTAAGCCTCTGGGGTCTTCTTATTACCTAAAGTACTAGTGAGCAATATACCTCCCTGGTGTCTCTGTTTCTTCAACTCAAGAATTGACTTCCCCTTTTATTATCTTGGTCTTCTTTTCTGTGAGAGATTATCTGGTGGCCTTCTCAGTAATCAATAGTTGGCGATCGACATGTGTTTCATTATTTTTTGTTATGGTCCACCTAGCAATGAGATGCGGCAAATTGTCCTCACTTTTGAGTTGCAAGTTGCACCTGGTTTTTGATGAAAAAGGGTTTTTCCCTGCTTTATATTATAAAACAAACATCATCGATTACAACTGAAGCCGATACAAACACACACCACACACCCAAGGCAAGATACAACGATGCCGGGCATCAACACACCACCCCACCGACTACTAAGCAAACTAAAGATGACGAGGAGGGAGACCGCTTGAAGCCTGCAGAGACCTCCATCATGGGCGTCAAAGACAGAGAAGTGAGACGGACAACAATGAAGCCAAGACTCCAAAATAGTGCCTCCAAGAAGGGAACGACCAAGGATAGCCGCCACCGCTCGATCCCGAAGATCAGGTTTTCACCCAGAGCAAGACGAGGAGTGAGAACACCGCCACAGTGCCTTCAGGAAGGGCTACGATAGCAACGGCCACCACCACCGCTGGCCTATAAAACTGGGCAGGAGGTGTACCCCGATGGTCACACCCCGCCGCCACATCCTAGCTTCAACAACCACCTACAACCACGCCACCCGCGTAACAATGATTGCCCGCCTGCACTTGAGACGCACGCTCCGCCCACGAACGTCGCGCCTCCCACCACGAGGGCTGTCGCACTACCATCCGACAACTCCACGACCAACCAAGGCACCGGCTATGGCCTTACCGATCCCAACCACTGACGGAGCCGCCAGTGACCGCCCAGATCCGAAGAACGGCAGACCGTAGACCACGCAACACTAGGCCGCGGAGAGGGGGAGGGGAGGAGCGGAACGAATCCAAGACTGGCACCCCTGCCGGCGACGAAGGGCCACCACTAGCCCCCCATCTCTCCTGACAAACCCCCCACCAAACACCTCTGTGCCTTCCCACCATGGCCGCTGCCTTGGACCACCGCCGGACCACGAACCGCCACCCGTCCACCGAGTTGAGAGACGGAGCCGTCACCACCAGCAGCCAAGGAGCCTTGGGGAAACCTTCCCGTGCCACCCGCCACCGACCAGGTCGCCGCGCGCACACACCGCCACCACCAGCCCCCACGCCAAATCTGGCCACCTCACCTCCATCGAAGCAGAGCACCCGTCGTCGCCGCGCCACCTCTAAGACGCCGCCACCGCACCCGCACCCGCAACCACCATAGTCGAGCGCACATGGGTTAGCGCCGCCGAGCCCCGCCATAGCTCGGCGCCTCCGGTGGCCAGCCGGCCCGCACCAGACGGGGGATCCACGCAGAGGGGGAGAAGAGGCCCCGTCGCCGCCTACGCCGGTCGGGCTTCGCCCGGCGACGCCTCCAGGAATTGATCAGGCTCGATGTTCAGATCCTCTTTGCAATAAAGGTACACTAGTGCAGAACCGGGCTTTAGCGCCGGTTCGTAAGGGCCTTTAGTGCCGGTTCCGACCGGCACTAAAGAGTGGGGACTAAAGGCCTCCCTTTAGTACTTGTTCATCATGAACCGGCGCTAAAGTGCAAACACGTGGCACGAGCCAGGCCCTGGTGCGTGTAGGACATTAGTACCGGTTGGTAACACCAACCGGTACTAAATGTTTGGGGGTCTTTTGGTTTTATTTTTCATTTTTCCTTTAATTTTGTGTTTTCAATTTAATTTAGTGATTGTTTTACATTATAATGAGTTGTTAAATCATTAGGTGAAAGTACCGCAGATTAGTTTCGACTGGATGCATGTGGATCCTAGCTAAGTGATCAAGTATATGCCATATCCATATTATACTTGACCACCTGCCATATCCATATTACTTGATCACCTATTTAGGTGATCAAGTATAATATGGATATGGCATATACTTGATCACTTAGCTAGGATCCATCCAGCTGAAACTAATATGCGGTTTCTTTCATAAATGATATAATAACTCATCATCATCATCATCATATTAACATAAAAACTCTTGCATCATATCATCAATAACAGTATACTAGCTAGCTAAAAATCATCATAGCCGCCATTACCATTATTTAATCATCATAGTCATTACCGCTATCTAATCGCCACCAACACTAGCTTAAAGAAGAAACATTCACTTGTATCAGAAGCAAAGATATCATCGAGTTCAACATGTCATGATATTATAAGCGTTCATAACACCACAAAAGCAAATCACTCTTTGAGATTAAGTTCAGGACGAAGAAGACGGACATGAGAGGACAAGTACTAAGAGCATGAACTAGCTAAATCACTCCTGCTGCTCTCTCTCAGGTAAAATAGCATAGAACATATATAGCTCTCCTGATTCATCATACTGGAGCATGCAGATGAACCTGCCTCCTAATCGTGGGATGCGCTTCTCATTATTGCCCCCTAGTACTTCTCTGCGATCGCTAACAATTTTGCTCCAATCTTTCACTATTAAGCATTCATCGCTTTTAGAAATCCTGAATGCACTCATGTGCAATGTAGGATATCTTGGCCGTAAGCTAACCATTGACATGCGACATTTAGTCTCGATCCACTGAGGCACAACTGTCATCGGGAGTCCCTATTGAAGAACATCGTATAGTAATTAATATACTTAGCAATGAAAGTTTAGCAAAAAAATTATGTATGCAAAAGATGCACTGAGGACAAATAGTAAAAATCTTACCATCGTTCCTAAATAGATGTGACCGTAATTCAATACGATCACTATTGGTCGCACGTTTTGAGTACTAACATTTCTAAGTGCAGGAAGAAAATTTGTCTTGACAGTATGAAGATCCTCAAGCCATGAAACATAATGACTTATCTCCTCGCAGTTTAGTTCAGCTTCGGGACAGTAGTAGGTCCTGTGTACCAAGCGTCGGACATGTTTGCTTGAGTGGAAATAAGCTGTCAATAGAAATTAGTTGTCAACTATTTTTGAATAAACATTATCAAAGACATAAATATGGTTGAGAAACTCACAGAATGGTAGAACTGGAGGCGTCTGCACATCGACCTAGATGTCTCTATTACCTTCAATATCATCTTCCGAACAAATATCAAAGGTGATAACCATATCAGGCTCAAATGCATAAGCCTTGCATAGTGCTTGCCAAGTTTTGCATTCAAAATAGGTATACGTGTCTGCATTGTATACTTTGATGTTGAAAGTATAATCATGCTCGGTTTTCAGGTAAACTCTCTTAACCTCCATAGTTTCCATAGCACTGAAACCTATCTTATCCAAGACAAAAATTCTTGCATGGCAGGGGATGCGCTAATAGAATAGTGAAAATTAAAAATTATAAGTTGAAGCAAATAAAGCATATATAGGTCATGCTTAATTACGAAAAAAGACTTGTCGTTGTGACTTACTGTATCGAATTCGAAGGTCTCATCCAGCTTGATGCTAAATCGCCTATCATCAACAAGGAAATTTCTGTCGCACAGGTCGCGCTAGTCTTCACAGTATTCGCACATAATGAAATCTTTTTCATCATCATACGCCATTTCCTATGTTCATATAGGTGAAACATTAAACACTTACTAACTCTATTGATTCAACTAATTCAACTACTTCTATTAATTCAACTAGTTCTATTAATTCAACTAATTCAACTAAGCATTTTCTAAAAATAAACGTGTTCTATTAATTTTCTTACTAAAATAAACTAGTTCTATTAATTCAACTAATTCAACTAGGAATTTACTGAAAACAAACTACTTCTGTTAATTACTTACTCCCTCCGTTCACTTTTGTAAGTCGTTTCAGACAACTTAAAATGAACTATTTTGCACATTGTCTGAAATGTCTTCAAGGTCTTATAAAAGTGAACAGAGGGAGTACTAAAATATATAAAGTAGCTATATGTAGTAATATTTTAATTAGATCATCAAATCTCATATACCTAAATTTTCTTACTAAAAATAAACTAGTTCTATTAATTCAACAAGTTCAACTAAGCATTTACTAAAAATAAACTAGTTATATTAATTCAACTAGTTGAAATAATCTCATATACCTAAATTTTCTTACTAAAAATAAACTAGTTCTATTAATTTTCTTACTAAAAATAATCTAGTTATATTAATTCAACTAGTTCAAATCTCATATATATATACCTAATTAATATCTAGCTAATTCATCTAGCTAACAATTGACATTAATATTTAACAACTTTTCTATCTAATTCATCTAACATTAACATTCTAACATTCTTATCTACGTAATTCACCTAACATTAATCAAAACAATAGAAAACAGAAAATAAAAAATATGTGTGTGTGTGTATGTGTGTGTATATACGAGCGGCGGGCGGCGGCGCAAGACGGCGACGGACGGGGACGGCGCGATGACGGGCTGCGGACGGGGGCGACGGCGCGATTAAGACGGCGACGTAGTACGAGGCGGCGGCGCGAGACGGCGACGACGGGGACGGCGACGACGGGCGGCGGGGATGACGGCGCGTGGCGGGGGCGGCGGGGCCTACGAGGGTGGCGGGGCCGGTGAGGGCGGCGCACGATGGGCGACGGCGCGACGGCGACGGCGATGTCGCGCGAAGAAGTTGGAGAAGAAGTGTGGTGTGATACGTCTCCGTCGTATCTACTTTTCCAAACACTTTTGCCCTTGTTTTGGACTCTAACTTGTATGATTTGAATGGAACTAACCCGGACTGACGCTATTTTCAGTAGAACTGCCATGGTGTTGTTTTTTGTGCAGAAATAAAAATTATCGGAATGTCCTGAAACTCCACGGAACACCTTAGAAAAAATAAAGAAAAATCCTCGCAAAAGATGAAGACCAGGGGGCCCACACCCTGCTCACGAGGGTGGGGGCGCCCCCCTGGTCACGCCCCCTACCTCGTGGCCCCCCTGGTGGCCCTCCGACGCCAACTCCAACTCCATATTGGCTTTCGGGGAGAAAAAAATAAGAGAGAAGAAATCATCGCGTTTTACGATACGGAGCCGCCGCCAAGCCCTAATCTCTCTCGGAAGGGCTGATCTGGAGTCCGTTCGGGGCTCCAAAGAGGGGGATTCATCGCCGTCGTCATCATCAACCATCCTCCGTCAGCAATTTCATGATGCTCACCGCCGTGCGTGAGTAATTGCATCGTAGGCTTGCTGGACAGTGATGGGTTGGATGAGATTTATCATGTAATCAAGTTAGTTCTGTTAGGGTTTGATCCCTAGTATCCATTATGCTCTGAGATTGATGTTGCTATGACTTTGCTATGCTTAATGCTTGTCACTAGGGCCCGAGTGCCATGATTTCAGATCTGAACCTATTATGTTTTCATGAGTATATGTGTGTTCTTGATCCTATCTTGCAAGTCTATAGTCACCTACTATGTGTTATGATCCGGCAACCCTGAAGTGACAATAATTGGGACCACTCCCGGTGATGACCATAGTTTGAGGAGTTCATGTATTCACTATGTGCTAATGCTTTGTTCCGGTTCTCTATTAAAAGGAGGCCTTAATATCCCTTAGTTTCCAATAGGACCCCGCTGCCACGGGAGGGTAGTACAAAAGATGTCATGCAAGTTCTTTTCCATAAGCATGTATGACTATATACGGAATACATGCCTACATTACATTGATGAACTGGAGCTAGTTCTGTGTCACCCTATGTTATGACTGTTACATTACGAACCGCATCCGGCATAATTATCCATCGCTAATCCGGTGCCTACAAGTTTTCCTTATATTGGTTCTCGCTTATTTACTTTTTCGTTGCTACTGTTACAATCACTACAAAATACCAAAAACATTACTTTTGCTGTCTTTACTTTTGTTACCATTACCACCACTATCATATTACTTTGCTACTAAACACTTTGCTATAGATATTAAGTTTCCAAGTGTGGTTGAATTGACAACTCAGCTGCTAATACTTGAGAATATTCTTTGGCTCCCCTTGTGTCGAATCAATAAATTTGGGTTGAATACTCTACCCTCGAAAACTGTTGCAATCCCCTATACTTGTGGGTTATCAAGACCTTTTTCTGGCGCCGTTGCCGGGGAGCATAGCTCTATTCTTTGAGTCACTTGGGATTTATATCTGCTGGACACTATGAAGAACTTGAAAGATGATCGAACTACTATTCTGCCCTCAACTACAAGGGGAGGTAAGGGACTGCCATCTAGCCTTGCACTAGATTCTCCTTCTGTTATGAGTAAGTTTGCGACACCTAAACCTACTACTGCTATTGATTCTGATATGTCGCATGTTATTGATGATGCCACTTCTGCTATGCACGATACTTATGATGAAACTACTTCTATGCTTGATACTACTGTTCCACTTGGTGAATTTCTTGATGAGCAAATTGCTAGGTCTAGAGAAAGAGAAATTATTGAACCTGAACACGATGATGTTAGTGATGATGAACATATGCCTGCTATTCCTGAGGGTTATCTTTTTGATGCTGAATCTTCTGCAGCTATTCTAGATTGCCAGGATAGACGTGAACTTAAGAGGTTGCTAGTTAAATGGAGTAAAGAATCTTTTAGAGGTAGAATGAAACCCGGCCCTGCTTTTGCTACTTCACCTATCTGTGTCCCTGATCAGGATTATTATGATTTTTCTGTTGATCCAGATATAATTACTTTGGTTGAATTTGATACTTTTTATGGCTATGAATCTGAAACTATTGTGGCACATCTTACTAAGTTAAATGATATAGCTGCCATGTTTACTAATAATGAGAGATCGCGCTACCTTTATTTACTCAAGATATTTCCGTTCTCATTAAAGGGTGATGCTAAGATATGTTATAATTCTCTTGACCCTGGTTGTGTGCAAAGTCCCCAGGATATGATTTATTACTTCTCTGCTAAATATTTCCCTGCTCATAAGAAACAAGCTGCTTTGAGGGAAATATACAATTTTGTGCAAATTGAAGAAGAGAGTCTCCCACAAGCTTGGGGGAGGCTTCTCAAGTTACTTAATTCTTTGCCTGATCATCCTCTTAAGAAACCTGAATTATTTGATATCTTTTATAATGGACTAACTGATGCTTCCAGAGATTACCTGGATAGTTGTGCTGGTTCTCTTTTCAGGGAAAGAACACCGAATGACGTTGAACTTCTATTGAATAATATGTTGGCTAATAAAAATAATTGGGCACCTCCCGAGCTACCTCCTGAGCCAGCTCCTGAGCCCATTACTGAACCTATTCCTAAACCAACTCCGAAGAAGAGAGGTGTTCTATTTCTCAGTCCCGAAGATATGCAAGAGGCAAAAAAATCTATGAAAGAAAAAGGTATTAAAGCTGAAGATGTTAAGAATTTACCTCCTATTGAAGAAATACATGGTCTTAATTTACCGCCTGTTGAAGAAGTATATGATCTCAATTACTTATTTAATGAAGAACCTCCCGATATCCCGACACGGGTAGTAAAGGTAAATTCTCTCTATAGATATGATAAAGCTGAAGTCCCTCCTACTAAAATTGCTAGTCAGTGCTTGGATGAGCTTGATGACTTTATGTTTAAGCAAGATGACTTTAATGCTTATTTTGGTAGACAATTAAAATAGAATACTTTTATGATTAAACACTTGGGTGATTATATGGCTGATATTAGAGGTGAACTTAAACTTGTTAGCAAGCATGCTTCTATGGTTACCACTCAAGTAGACCAATTACTTAAAGCTCAGAAAGAAGTGCTTGATGAAATGAATAGTAAGAAAAATGATTATGCTGTTAGAGTGGCTACTAGAACTGGTAGAATGACTCAGGAACCTTTGTATCCTGAAGGCCACCCTAAGAGAATCGAGCAAGATTCTCAGAGAAACAATATTGATGTACCTAGTTCTTCTAAAAGGAAGAAAAAGAAAAATGATAGGACTCTGCAAACTTCTAGTGAACCTATTGCTGAACCACTTGAGAATCCGAATGATATCTCTATTTTTGATGCTGAAACACAATCAGGTGATGAACATGAACCTAGTGATAATGTTAATGATAATGTTCATGTTGATGCTCAACCTAGTAATGATAATGATGTAGAAGTTGAACCTGCTGTTGATCTTGATAACCCACAATCAAGGAATCAATGTTATGATAAAAGAGATTTTGTTGCTAGGAAACATGGTAAAGAAAGGGAACCATGGGTTCAGAAACCCATGCCTTTTCCTTCGAAACCATCCAAGAAAAAGGATGATGAGGTGAGCGCTTTGCTGAAATGATTAGACCCATCTTTTTGCGTATGCGATTAACTGATGTGCTCAAAACAAATCCTTATGCTAAGTATATGAAGGATATTATTACTAATAAAAGAAAGATACCTGAAGCTGAAATTTCCACCATGCTTGCTAATTACACTTTTAAGGGTGGGATACCAAAGAAACTTAGAGATCCCAGGGTGCCTACTATACCTTGCTCCATTAAGAGAAGTTATGTTAAAACTGCTTTATATGATCTTGGAGCCGGTGTCAGTGTTATGCCTCTCTCTTTATATCGTAGACTTGACTTGAATAAGTTGACACCTACTGAAATATCTTTGCAAATGGCTGATAAATCAACTGCTATACCTGTCGGTATTTGTGAGGATGTGCCTGTTGTGGTTGCAAACGTTACTATTTCAACGGACATTGTTATTCTTGATATTCCCGAGGATGATAGTATGTCTATTATTCTTGGAAGACCTTTTCTTAATACTGCAGGGGCTGTTATTGATTGCACCAAAGGCAATGTCACTTTTCATGTTAATGACAATGAGCACACGGTACATTTTCCGAGGAAACAACCTCAAGTTTATAGTATCAACTCTATTGGGAAAAATCCATCAATTATATTTGGAGGTTTTGAATTTCCTCTCCCTACTATCAAGAAAAAGTATGATATTCTTATTGTTGGGTATTTTCATATCCCCATTGAGGTAACTTAGTGTCATTCGAAATTTCTCCGGTTCCGTGATTATTCAGAATGAGTTTGTTAACAAGACTTGATCAACCTTGTTAGTGGGTTCATTTTGATGATCACGAGATGGATGAAACTAGAAGCACAACCTTCTGTACCCTCTTTATATTTTCTGTTATTTAGTAGAAATAAAGTAAAATAGTATTTTTTTTCTGTCTGTCTCCTGACTTATCCATGCAATAAAAAAATATCCCGAAAATAGAAGTCCTCAGAATGCCATGCCAATTTAATATGATTTTTTCGGGAATATTTGAGCATTTACTGTGCAAAAAATTAACGGGGGGGGGGGGGCTGCCACCTGGCCACGAGGGTGGAGGGCGCGCCCTACCCCCCTGGGCGCGCCCCCTGCCTCGTGGGCCCATGGTGGCCCTCCTCCACTTATTCCTGCACCCATCTTCTTCCTCTGCCTCACACAAACACGAAAAACCAACTCAAGCACGAGTTCCAGCCCCTGTTGCTGTGATTTTTGATCTCCTTGCTCAAAGCACCTCTCGCAAAACTACTTGGGGAGATTATTCCTTGGTATGTGACTCCTCCATTGGTCCAATTAGTTTTTGTTCTAGTGCTTTATTCATTGCAAATTTGTGATGCATAGATGACCATGTTCTTGAGCTTGCATGTCAAATTTATATGGTTCCAAGTAGTTCCAATGCTTTATATAGGCCCTAGGCACTTGTGGGAGTTGTTACTATCAATTTTATTGAAGTTGGTTCACCTTTATTTGAAGTTACTAAAAATTTCAGAAATTTTTCAGAGGAAACAATATGCTTAGGAGGATGTTTCAAGGTGGTCCTTCAAGGAAGCAAGGTCCTAGGCTTGCAATACGTGACGCTGACGAGGAACCACCAAGAGACGCTCATGTGAGGCCTTGTGAATGGCCATCGGAAAATTTTATGAATCAAGTGGGAATCAAAGAAGAATTTAGCACATATTTGAGTAACGCCGGTCTTGAGGACTTTGAAGATGACAAATGCCCCCAGTATTATGATCTCACAAGTTCATTTGTGAGGAGGTTTGAATTTTCATCTTCTCGTAATTCTCCTTCAGTCATGTTTGATCTTTATGACAAATATTATACCATGGACTTAGAGGACTTTACTTCTGCTTGCAAACTTCCATCTTGGGGTAATGTCAGGGATCCCCCTAAATCTGAATATAGAGACTTTCTTGCTAGAATAACTGTGGGGGAATCTAGAGATATAACGCAAGCTACTATAGGGAGCATTCACTTTCCTGCTATACATTATTTTGCTCTCTTCATAGGTAGATGCATAAATGCTAAGGATGAAGCATGTCACATGTGTGTCCCTGATCTCAGTATTCTCAGGAGTGCTGTGTTAGGAGATCAATCTTATCATTTGGGAGCCATTGTAGCTCGCAAGTTGCATCAGAATAGACATAGCGGAGATTTCTTTGGAGGAATTTATGCAACCCGCTTAGCTAATTTTCTTGAGATAGACATTCGTGAGGGTGATATGGAATTACCCCCTTCTTATTTAGATTTTGACTCTATGGTTTCCCATCAGTTTGTTGAGAGGACTGAGCCACCTCTCCAGTATCGACTGATCTTTGACAGACGTCGTGTAGTACATATTGCTATTCCTGCTCCTACTTTCTTTGATTCACAGGCAAAAAGAAGATATATTATTACTAGAGAGGAGGCAGATGAGTATGAAAGGAGAGTGGAGTTTGCTCGACTCCACGCTACAGCTCAGGCGGCCATAGCCGCTGCGTCACGCTACGACCCCAGCTACACCTACGGGTATCCGCCAGGCCATCCCTGGCAATACACCAACTTAGGCCAAAAGCCTAAGCTTGGGGGAGTACGTATTTCCCACCGACATTATATTTATGTTCACACACACACTCATTGCTAGATGTCGGTGCTCATACTTTTTCACTGTAATATCCATGCTAGTTTAAATTTCTTTTTCCTGCTTTCTTCTTGTGTGTTTGTTAAACTTTAAGAAAAACCAAAAAAATTAGTTAGTTTACTTTTCATGCTTGTAGTAGAATTAAAAATAAACCCAAAAATATTTCACGTTCTTCTTTTACTTGTTGGGAGCTTTTCCGTGTAAATAGTTTTTATTTCTTTTCCTTTCTTTGGGGGTCGAGAAGACTATATTGAAAATGCTTAGTGGCTCTTATATGCATGATTATTTAAACTTAGAGCCCATATTACTTGTCTTCTCTCTTGAGTTGAATGCTTGCAGATTCCAGCTTAGTCCAATGCACATGCACTCTTATTATTATACACACCGTTCGGTCGTGCAAGTGAAAGACAATAATTAATATGATGATATATGATGGACTTATTGGGATGAGAAAAGCTGGTATGAACTCGACCTCTCTTATTTTTGAAAATATGATGATTCATCATTCCTGATTCAGCTATTATGAAGTAAACATATTTGCAATGAAATTTAGAGATTATAGTTTCTTGTGCCATGCTTGATTAGCTATGAGTTATAATGGTTTACCTTGCGTGCCAACATGCTATTAGAATGATTATGATATGGTATGATGGGATGGTATCCTCCTTTAAATGCATTGAGTGACTCAACTTGGCACATGTTTACGCATGTAGTTGAATCCAATCAACATAGCCTTCATGATATTTATGTTCATGGTGGATTATATCCTACTCATGCTTGTATTTTAATGCATGTTTACGACTGTTGTCGCTCTCTCAGTTGGTCGCTTCCCAGTCTTTTGCTAGCCTTCACCAGTACTAAGCGGGAATACTGCTTGTGCATCCAAACTCCTTCAACCCCAAAGTTATTCCATATGAGTCCACTATACCTACCTATATGCGGTATTTACCTGCCGTTCCAAGTAAATTTGTATGTGCCAAACTCTAGACCTTCAAATAAACATTCTGTTTTGCATGCTCGAATAGCTCATATGTCAACTAGAGCTGCCCTTATCTTCCGTGTTAGGCGGGTTATTCTCAAGAGGAGTGGACTCCGCCCCTCATTCACGAGAAAATGGCTGGTATCCGGGATGCCTAGTCCCATGCTTTATGCAAACTAAATCAAAATGACTGCAAACAAAACTCCCCTTGGGACCCGTTGAATGTTGGAGGCACTCGTTGTTTCGAGCAAGCCATGGATTGATGCTTGTGGAGGAAGGGGAGTATAAACTTTACCATTCTGTTTGGGAACCGCCTATAATCTGTTTAGCATGGACGATATCGTCGTCTTTTAGTTGTTATGTTGACAATGAAAGTATGCCTCTCAAAATATAATTTATCTCTATTTCAAAACCGAACTCTGGCACCTCTACAAATCCCTGCTTCCCTCTGCGAATGGCCTATCTATTTACTTTTATGTTGAGTCATCACCCTTCTTATTAAAAGCACCCGCTGGAGAGCACACTGTCGTTTGCATTCATTATTATTGGTTTATATTGGGTATGACTTGACTGGATCTCTTTTACCATGAATTACAATGTTTAATCAGTCCTTGATCTTTAAAGGTGCTCTACATTTATGTTTTGCGGTCTTAGAAAGGGCTAGCGAGATACCATTTTGTTATATCATGTTATGATTATTTTGAGAAAGTGTTGTCATCCGAGTTTTATTATTATGGCTCGCTAGCTGATTATGCTATTGATATGAGTAATTCTGAGACCTACGTGTTATTGTGAGTATGGTTAGTTCATAATATTTTCTAAAACTTGAATGCTGGCTTTTCATGTTTACAACAACAAGAGCAAACATAGTTTGTAAAATTTTTTCTTTTTCTCTTTCAGTTTGTCAACTGAATTGCTTGAGGACAAGCAAGGGTTTAAACTTGGGGGGGTTGATACGTCTTCGTCGTATCTACTTTTCCAAACACTTTTGCCCTTGTTTTGGACTCTAACTTGTATGATTTGAATGGAACTAACCCGGAATGACGCTATTTTCAGCAGAACTGCCATGGTGTTGTTTTTTGTGCAGAAAATAAAAATTCTAGGAATGTCCTGAAACTCCACGGAACACCTTAGAAAAAATAAAGAAAAATCCTCGCAAAAGATGAAGACCAGGGGGCCCACACCCTGCTCACGAGGGTGCCCCCCCCCCCCCGGGCGCTCCCCTACCTCATGGGCCCCCTGGTGGCCCTCCGACGCCAACTCCAACTCCATATATTGGCTTTCGGGGAGAAAAAAATAAGAGAGAAGAAATCATCACGTTTTACGATACGGAGCCGCCGCCAAGCCCTAATCTCTCTCGGTAGGGCTGATCTGGAGTCCGTTCGGGACTCCGAAGAGGGGGATTCGTCGCCGTCGTCATCATCAACCATCCTCCATCACCAATTTCATGATGCTCACCGCCGTGCGTGAGTAATTGCATCGTAGGCTTGCTGGACGGTGATGGGTTGGATGAGATTTATCATGTAATCGAGTTAGTTTTGTTAGGGTTTGATCCCTAGTATCCATTATGTTCTGAGATTGATGTTGCTATGACTTTGCTATGCTTAATGCTTGTCACTAGGGCCCAGTGCCATGATTTCAGATCTGAACCTATTATGTTTTCAGGAATATATGTGTGTTCTTGATCCTATCTTGCAAGTCTATAGTCACCTACTATATGTTATGATCCGGCAACCCCGAAGTGACAATAATCGAAACCACTCCCGGTGATGACCATAGTTTGAGGAGTTCATGTATTCACTATGTGCTAAAGCTTTGTTCCGGTTCTCTATTAAAAGGAGGCCTTAATATCCCTTAGTTTCCAATAGGACCCCGCTGCCGCGGGAGGGTAGGACAAAAGATGTCATGCAAGTTCTTTTCCATAAGCACGTATGACTATATACGGAATACATGCCTACATTACATTGATGAACTGGAGCTAGTTCTGTGTCACCCTATGTTATGACTGTTACATGACGAACCGCATCCGGCATAATTATCCATCGCTAATCCGGTGCCTACGAGTTTTCCATATACTGGTTCTTGCTTATTTACTTTTATGTTGCTACTATTACAATCACTACAAAATACGAAAAACATTACTTTTGCTGTCTTTAGTTTTGTTACCGTTACCAACACTATCATATTACTTTGCTACTAAACACTTTGCTGCAGATATTAAGTTTCCAGGTGTGGTTGAATTGACAACTCAGCTGCTAATACTTGAGAATATTCTTTGGCTCCCCTTGTGTCGAATCAATAAATTTGGGTTGAATAGTCTACCCTCGAAAACTGTTGCGATCCCCTATACTTGTAGGTTATCATGGTGGTCGATGAAACTGAATTTTTCGTAAGTGCCATATATATAAGAGGGGCCTTTAGTACCGGTTGGAGCTACCAACCGGTATTAAAGGCCAATTTTGGCAAGGTCAAGTGGCGGGAAACGACCGCCTTTAGTACCAGTTTATTACCCAAACCGGTACTAAAGGCCCACCCGTTAGTACCGGTTGGAGCCACCAACTGGTACTAATGGTTGTGCGCTGCCACCCGCGGTGCACTATGTTTAGTCCCACCTCGCCGAGCAAAGGGCAGCCGCACTGATTATAAACCCAGCCGCGGCTACTCCTTCGAACTCCTCTATATAGCAAGCTTCTGGGCCTAACTAGGGCGCGCTGTCCTGTCAGCCTGCTGGCCCTTCTGGGCCTGAATTTGCACACCCTAGGTCTGGCAGGCCCACTGGACAGCGCCCCAACAATTTTTTATATAGTTTTTTCTTTTCTGCATTATTTATTTTCTTCTATTTATTTCCGAGTAATTTTTTATGTAGTTTTTTCTTTTCTGCTTTATTTATTTTCTTCTATTTATTTCTAAGTAGTTTTTTTGCTGTATTTAGTTTCTTTGTGAATATTTTTGCTTTGGCTCTCTAAACAAATTGGTAAATGATGACGTCGCTTTGAATGCTGCATACTGAACCAAAAAAAGTCTGGAGTTCAAATAAGTTTAAAAAACATTGAAATGCCCGTGTAACAGGTGAGTTCTCGTCTGAAACCCTGATACTTTAAAAAAGATTGTCCAGTTTGTACACGAAGTGCGTCCAGTTTTTGCCGTGACACTCTCTACTCTTTCGCACATGCTATTCGGATGAAATGATGATACCTTCAACATTTTCAGAGTTCATTTTGTTGTGATTTACTGTTTCACGATCATTTAGCTCTCTAAACAAATTGGTAAATGACTGAAAAACAGTAAATGATGTCAGAACGTGTTGGAAATTGATGACTTCACTTTGAATGGTGCATACTGAACGCAAAAAAGTTTGGAGTTCAAATAAGTTCAAAAAAAATGAAGTGCCCGTGTAACAGATGAGTTCTTGTCTGAAACCCTGATACTCCGAAAGAGATTGTCCAGTTTATACACGAAGTGTCATCCAGTTTTGAAGTGAGTGGCGGCCGGCGGGGGAGGACCGGCGCGGGGGATTGAGGGGGAGACCGAGTGAGTGGAGAGAGTGAGGGCGTAAACATGTAAAAATATACATCAAAAATACATTGATTATCAATGATCTTTTTGTGTACAATCTGAATTGTCAATATGTGTCCTTCATGGTTTAGAAACCGGTGAAGACTCATATTGAGTGCACAAATTATACACATATAGTTTAATGAAGACCAAATGCTTGTGATAGTTTGAGAAGTAACATATTTAAGGTGGTAAAAATCTTGCTAGGGGAGCGAGGTGGGACTAAAAACAGCCTGCCACAACCTCTTTACTACCGGTTCGTTCCATGAACCGGTACTAAAGGTGCTGGCCGGGCCCCAGCATATTTAGTACCGGTGCATGAACCGGTACTAAAGGTTCGCACTGAACCGGTACTAAAGATCTCCTCCCGCTTAGCCATTTGAACCGGCACTAATGGACACATTAGTACCGCCTCAACTGCAAACCGGGACTAATGTGTCTCACATTTGACCCTTTTTCTACTCGTGGTATTGGCGGCGCAACCACCCCCTTTCACTATGTTTTCACTTCTCTTTATATACCTTGAGAGTTGTTACTTCTGTTAGTATCAAGCAATGCCGGCACTTAAGAAAACATTGTATATCATCTCATTGCCAGCATTAATTTTCAGTCTCCAAGTTGAAAATATCCATATTGTTATCTTATGTGCTTGTAGCTACAACTTCAGTTTCCACTTTACAAACATGTGGTGCTTTAGTTCACTCACTTCAATGTACGTGCCCATTTAAGTAGAGAAGCTAATATACAATTTTATAGCTAGGTAGCAGCCGTTCATATTCTATGCAAGTATGCAATGGTTTGAGTATAAGCTTTATGATTAAATAAAGGTGATAGCAATATGTTAATCTTAGTTGCATCTCAGCTGGCTGGCTCTTTTGCAACTTCACTCGTACACATTACACAATGGTGTTTTGCTTAGAAAAAACTTGTTTAGAAACGACATGTAATAATGGGGCCTCGGAAGCTTGTACTGTTTTCCAGAGCACCACACTATTAGAAGGGAGAGAGGAATTGATGGAATAGTTGAATGTATTGCTTAAGCCTCGTGAATATATATATATATATATATATATATATATATATATATATATATATATATATATATATATATATATATAGAAAGTCTATTAGACACCCAGGGTGAAGAATAAATTATTCCTCACCCTGGTCACCCGACCCGGCCAAAGTTTCATTGCTCCCGATCCTCTGACGTAACCTTTTGTCTCTGTTGGAGGTAATTTTACATCGATGTTACAGTGCCCACGCCTCTGAATGTCACACGTCGTTGGATGGATGGGGTAAAAAAAGAAGTGGTCCAGGGATTACAAGCCAGCCACATCCCAGTTTTATTCTGGTTAGATAATGAGAGCGGTTCCAGCGGCGGCGACTGGGCTCGACTGTGTGATGGTCAACGCCTCAACGGGGCAGCCGGGACGGCGTGCTGAGCGGCGGCTGGCCTCGGTCGCTGTGGTGGATGGTCGAAAGCATAGTTTGCGGAGGCGGCGCTATTGTGGCAGTGGCGCTCACCACGGATCCTCCATGGCTGGCTCGACTTCCGTGACTTCCTCTCCCTCGGCTCGTACGGTTCCGTTCCTTCCATCCCCCAACTCTCTTTTTCCATTGTCTTTGATTCCTCCCTGTGAATGCTGACCCCATTGTGGAGGAGGCCACCACGCGATGAGCCCAAGGAGGACTGACATCGGTTTGATTCGGGGGCGGGAGAAACTGCTGCATTGGCCTCGCGGTTCGGCCGTGTACGGTCTGGCGGCAGACGACATCGTCGTAGCGGTATGACGCCGGGCGGTCGAGGGACCATTTGGAGCTGAAGCGGTGAGTTAGAGGAGTGCCAGATTGGATAGGATACATGGCCTTCATTTTTGCAACATGGATTTGTTAGTGTTCGTAACTTTCCCAATTTTCTGATGTTGATTTCCGAGATCTGGAGAGTTGGATCTAAACTAAAGAATTATTTACCTGGCCCAATAAATTCCCCGCTGCAGGGTGTAGCTCTGTTACGGACTACCAGCTCATACCTTAAATACAAGTATGTTGATCAAATCCTGTTTTTACTTTATCCGACCCATTCTTTGTTTGGGCACCTCTTTATATAGATTCTTTCTTTTTCGCGGGTAAATACTTGCATTACTCAGTCAACACCCTCATTACAATCTACTTTGCATAAGTTCACTGGCTCTGGTGGTCTTGAACCCAACCACATGACAGTTCTTTTTTCAGTCCTAGCAAAGTTAGCCAAGTAGTCACTGACAGTGTTTTGGCTACGAGTAATACGGGTAATACAAGTATTACGAAGGGAAAACAAATATTTTATCTCTGCCACTAATGTAGCAAAAACCGATCTATCAACAGCATCGTCCTTTAACATGCTCACCACCTGAATTGAATCAATCTCCAACATGATAGGAAGATCAGACCGCTGAATTGATAATGAAATGTCCTCCATGCAAGCACACAGCTCAGCCTCCATAGCATCTCTGCATGAGAAGAGTTCTCTGCAGGAGGAGAAAATAATACTGCCTGTGCTATCCCGAAGAATCATTCCAGCACCCGCACTTCCCTGTGATTACCATGACCCATCCGTGTTTAATTTTACCCAACCATCTGGAGGAGCAATCCACCTGCGGCTACCATCTCGTACTGTTTGTTTCATAGTCTGAAGCTGAACTGAATCGTAATTAATCACTGCAGGACCCTTGCCTTTTATTGGATCATACAGAGGATTTTGTGCAACACCCATCAGTGTGTCCAAGTAGCTAGTTAAGAATCTTTGGGACACATCCACCGGTGGCAATGGTTTGTAGTGAGTCACCTCATTCCTACCAGCATCTCCACAAAGTGAGGAGGAGCATACTTCTCTGAATACATCTATGTGTTTGATTGTTGTATTCACAAAAACAATTGTGTACGAGAGATTAATTTATGCGTCGTTTGAAATTCAGTTTTAGGGCTAGTAAGAAAATGCATTTTTTTAGTACTTATCAGTGCAAGTAGTTGTTTTGTTTTTCTTTTCTTAGTAAGTTTATACAAAATTTCGAGTTACAATTTACAGTCAGTGTTCTTCGGCAGGTACGGCAGGTATATAGCATGTAATTAGCCAATACATCTGGGTGGGCAAGCTCACTGCACGGTTGAACTTGTAGCAACCTTGATATGTATTAGTAGCACCATTTGTGTTGATACACCAACTTTCCTTTGTTGAAGGGTATGCTCTTTCCTATTTTTCTTAAATTCCATTTGACCACATTTGAGTTGGCCATGCTATTATAAAAACATAGCCTTATTTCAGTTTGTTGAAATTTATCCAGAAACAACTTGGCCTATAGTTGCGTGGGTTATTATCAAAAAATTTTACTCGTTTTTCACTAGTAGTTTTCTTATAGAAGTTTGTCAGAAGATAGGAGCTATCCAGCTTTGTTGGGCAACTTTTTAAGATTGACGTTGATGTTCTAACCTCTGTATTGCACTATGTTTTCTTCTCGGATAATATATCAATTGGGAGCTTTTCCCCACTGCCAAAGTAACTACTATAGATGTATAGACACATATGCTTCCCCTACGATGAATGTCTGTTGAACGAAAAATGCATTCATCTTGTCTGTACTTTTTGGGACCAGTGAATTATTTGGACATATGTGCACTTGAAAGGACTGGATGCATATATGCTGGTACTGAAAATCATAGTTACAATATAACCTTGAGAGAATCCCCATAGTTTGTAAATATTCGTGGAGTCTCACTGCAACAAAGAGAGGACCTACACCTGCAATGCCCGCGTGACAGCATAGTGGCTAATCTTGTTTCTTGTGTAAAGTAACGCAACTGGCGTTACTCTGTAGAGCTTCATGTTGTGAGAATAGTTCCAAGTTGGCCATGTTATTTGGTTTGCATTTTTGGTTGCGTGCCGGTGTACAAAATAAAAGATGGCATTATGAAGTATTTTACATTGGATTCATGGACCGTGCATTTGTGACATTTTCTGCACTTTGAACATCTTTATTTCACATCGCTCCCAAATTTGTAACGTTCTTTTGTCGGCTTCAAATTTCCTACGTCCTTGTTTGTAGAGTTAGTGTGTGTTGTATCCATGCACATGCTAAGATGGCGGCGCTCTCTACGGATCAGCCCACCGACCGACACGGTGGACAACGACGACCCGAAGAAGCATCCTGCCGCCGGCCGACCGACGGACTGGACGATGGCAACCTGGAGAAGCATCTTGCCTCTCTCTTCGTAGTGCACTCTATCATCATTTCTTCGGAGTTGGCTGGGAGATTTTTTTTGTCAAAAGAAGTTGACAGATGATAGAGGAAGATGCGATAGAGATCTTATATACAGAGGTAATTTGAGTAGTCTATCCACAGTAAAATTGCGTTGCTCGCAAACAAAGCAAAACCGGATGGGTTGCTCGCATGCAGGATATGTAACTTACCTCCATGCATCTTGTAAAATTACCTTCAAAGCCTTTTTACTTACTGTAGTTTTAGCCGGACATGCTCGTTCCTCCACAATGTAATTTTACCTTTCAGTGTGCCATGCGTGGCTGTAGATGCATGGACAGGCTGGGGTGAGGAATAAGAATTCCTCACCCAGGGTGACGAATAGTGCGACCCTATATATATGTGTATATATATGAGTGCATGATCTATTTGGAGTAGAAGACAAGCCAGAATATTTACTAGTCTAATCTATGTTTCCAATCTAATCAGTATACTCAACATCCCCCCCACAGTCACAACCGTAGCGACACAGACGGTGAGACTGGACAAGAATCCGAAGGAAAGCCGACGGACACCCCCCACAGCCGTAATGGTCGATGCATCGCGGAGTCGTGGCTGGAGTGGAAACCGACGAGGTTGCTCATGCAAGGCGGTAGCCCTTTATGCCGTTTGTCGAGGTAGCCGAGAGTGTAGGTGGTGTAGCGGTAGTCGACGTAGCCGTGCGAAGAACGCCATGGTCGGTGTCGAGTCGAGGGTCGGCGATGTCGAGATAGCCGCTGTGGAGCCGCGGAACAAGAGCAGTGGCACCGGCGGCCTAAGGAGGCGGCGGTGGCTAGAGAAGGAGCGCGGCGGCGGTGCTCGAAGTAGGCGATAATGAACCCGACATCGTGACAAAGATCGGCACGGATGGTGATGTTCCTGTGCCAAGGGAGGAGACGCGACGCATATCACGTGAAAGTCAACGTGCATGGATGGTGGTGGACCGCGGGTCGCGGCGTTACAGACCGAAGGGGCGACGCAATGGCGGCGGGTAGGTCGGGGCGACGGCGGGGAAGACCTCAGGGCGGTTGCAGGGATCACGTGCCACGCTCGCTACGGCCCGACGGGGTGACGCAGCGGCAGTGCGAGGGTCAGTGCAGCCTCGGGGACGACCTGGAGCGGACGGCCTCAGTACGGCAGTTGACCACGGGCTGCGGCACTATGCCCTGACACGACAAGAAATATGTCAACTTGTGACCTTGACTATTGGTCACTGAAAGGTCATTGTTTTTCATTTGCGACCTTTTTTTGACCAAAAACAAAAGGTCAAAAGCTGAGGGTCGTTAACTGACTATAGCGACCTTCTCTGTGAGAAGGTCGTGGACGTTTACGACCAAAATATTCCTACTGTGGCGTTTTGGTCACTAGCAACCTCCCCAGGTCACGTAGGCATCCAGCGTGGCAAGCTGATGTGGCACAAGATTCAGCCCGGTCCAATTAGGTGTTTTACATGAGCCGAGCCCATTAATTCAGCCCATTTATGTTTTTTCTGTGTGTCAATTTTTGGTTGGGTTCATGGGCCAAGCCCTATATTGCAGCCTTTTTTATTGTTGGGTTGTGACCTTTTTGTCTAAACGAATTTAGTTTTTCCTTTTTTTCCAAAAGAAGGGTCCACTAGTCAGATGGGTCCCAATTGTCAGGTTGTTTTCGTTTGTCATGTTGTGGTAAGTGGGTCCCATCTATCAGACTCATATTCTTCGTATTTCAAGCAGTATTTAGATTGGCAGAGACAAAAAACACACATAATACTTAAACAAGAGCAACCATATCACATAATACAAGCTCTATCTGTGCCACTACAAAGGGCCTTGTGTAATACAATACTTTACAATCTCTACAAGTGTAACAAGCTCTACAATTGTAATACAGTACTGCTTCACAAGCTCCTGTCATGAAGAACATACTCGACTCTCGTATTTCTAAGCAACTTCAATAGGACAAAAATTTCGGTAGTCAGGGCTGGGACCATAGTCAGATGAACAACACGCCGGACTCGCTCGACGGTGATAGTCAGGGCTAGGAACAAACAAAACAGCAACATGGCTTCCTCTGTCATCCTGTTACATGAATCAGAGAAGAGTGAGAAAAGCTGGGGCAAATATATTATGAACAGATCATTCAAGAAAAGGACATTTATTTAGAATGATAACACAAATTCAGCTAGTACCATGCCTTTTGTTGTCGAGCTAGTTAAAATGAGATGCTAGCTCATATAAGAAACAGAGACACAATATGAATATGCATGGCACAGGTTGTGCAAAAAACTGCACTACAACACATTGCACCGAAAACAGAATACCAACAATAGCTTGTCAAATTTTAAGCACCAGCAGAATAGATCTAACAAACCCGACCATGATCATCATGCATCAGGATTTATGGTTCTAGCAAAACAGTAAAGAGATGGACATACATGCATCAAGCATACCAACTACTACAATAAGAGGTCCAGATGCTCCAGGAACTGGAGGGAGCATACCAACTACTACAATAAGAGGTCTATAGGTCCAGATTCAGGAGGATGAGCTTGTTGTATCCATTGTACCTGGGTCATGTTTAGGTACACAATTAGCTAATATGTCAACATTTAGTTACCATGAACATAAAACAACAAACTCGGATAAGCATTAGCAGTATAGTACAGAATGTATCACTATAGCTTTGGGAAATAGTTAAGTCTTGTGGGTATCTACTTTACTTGCATATGGCCAACACTAACCAGTATGAGTTCGTTCAATAACTAAAAAGTACTCAGTAGCTGACAATGTATACTTTACACATATAAACCGAAGATTCAGCAAAGGCATGTTGATAAAACAGCGATGGTGTCTGGTATACCGCCATGCATGAGCACTTCTTACCACTTATATTCATCATCACGGCAACCTATAACCACCTACGCTCATTGTTACAAATCTATGCATAGTTCAAAAAAAATGACCTGATCTTATCTACTTCAGATCTACTTCAAATCTATGCAGACTTCAGATCTACTCGAATTGCTATAGGTGTTATGTACAGTTAGTTTTGAATTACTCATGGTATATAAACAACAGAAAATTGACCAAAAGACTAGCAGATATATCAACTTCCAGTGGTTTACTGATGGCAGGAAATAAAGTCGTAAAGGTCAGGGTAAAATCATAAGTAATCCCAAACAACTAATAACTGAGCTAATGCCAGTTAAAGCAACTTCCCAGAATTACTATTGAGCAAGTTATCATAAAGAACACTAGTCCGATTAGTAACTATTATATTAATTTAAGTTACAGAAAAACAAATACAGAATGTAACCAGAGAAACAAACTACTGTCACGTACAGTGTGCAAATTGCAAGGGAGGATAAACAGGTATCAGTTAAGATAAGTATTATGTACTACGTTTTACAACGATCGCAGAAGGCAGTATCGAATGGTGATGCAAACGAGTAAAAAGAAACGTGGTGTCGATAACTCTGCTCTGCAGCAGCAAAGATGGCTAAGATTAGCCCAAGTTAATTCCAAGCTAATAGATTTAGCCCAAGTGTGTGTGTGTGTGTGTGTGTGTGTGTGTGTGCGCGCGCGCGTGCTCCAAGTATAAACAAGTGCAAGCAAAGAGTAGTGCACTATTGATGCAAGCAAGCAGTATACACCAAATTTTAATTAACTGAAAATGTTTCAGTTAATTACTCCTTCAAGCAAACAAGAGCATATTTGAAGGTGCAACAAGTCTCAGAAAAGTCACACATTCTAGCCATGGCAACACTCCTAGAGAATAGTAACGCATGATCATGTGCTGTAGATATTGTGTTCATGGCTTCGGTCAAACTTGCGCATATGGCTTCACCTTCTGATTCAAGGGTGTAGGTCCTGGCTGGATTCAGTGGTGTGCCTCTATGGTCAATGCAAGCTGCGGAGAAAGAAAGAAAAAAGTGAGATGTGGCTCTTTAGACCAAGAGGTTCAGACAACAAAGGTGAGAACTAGGAACATGCCATGTATCTTTCAAATGTAAACAATTATCAGTGCCAGACATCCATTGCTGACAAACCTAGATAGAATGTAATAAACTTGTGCATTCCGTAAAGTGGCTCATTCCAATCATAATTGTACCATGGCATAGAAAACAATTCCGTGACCTCACTGCTACAAATTAACTTGATGTTGTTCTGCTACTAGACCATTCAAGCTCATGGCCGGATCGACCAGAATCAGAACATAATAAACATACAAAACATATGTGGAAATGAGTTTCTATTCAAAACAGCAAATATCCCTAAATGAACATACCTCGGAACCACTATTCTGACATGGTAGAGAACTATCTGTAAGCAGACTCACATTCCCACATATGTATTCATCTGCCAACCACTCTCGAGAAATAACAAATAAGTTGAGATTTTGCAAGTTCAAGTCACAAATACCTTAATATCTCACATGTGTCAGTTTACAGAACCTAGAATTACCAGGTATTTTAATAACAATACTTACTGGTACTACCAGATTAAATGAATCTTTCATTCCTAATTGCCAACCCTATAAACAACTCTACAGCGGCATAGATAACGTCGCCACCATCCATCACACAGAAAGTGGATGACTTGCAGCAATACCAATCGAGCCACCTGAAAGGGACACACAAACCGAAGCCCAACTCAGTTGAGTCGTCGACAGATCGGCAGTCCCTTATTCAACAAAGAATGCCACGAGAAGCCATCTAGAATTGTAAATAATAGACAAATACTAATTGTGTTGGGAGAAAGAGGCTGCCATGGATGGGAGGCGAGGGTACAAACAAGATCCCATCCATAACCCGTGGTTGTTTTCCACTTACAGAGTTAATCTAAAAGTGATGGTAAGGTAGAACAATGAGCGGTAGAGCAGATCTCTATATTACACAAACATACTATGAAACACATAGTCATGGGCGTCATACATCACCCGAGCAAATCCGAAATTAATCTAACATAGTCATGGATGGGAGGAGAGGACTGCATGATCGATCGAGCAGGCCAAGAAACGTAACGAGATGACGCTCAAGAGGAGAAGAGGAAGGGGTGACCATGGGAGGAGGGGGTTACCCGGGCGTCAGCTATCTCCGTCGGCCTCCTTCCTTCCATCCCACATCAAGCTGCCTGGAAAGCCTGGGAAAACTGCATCCTGACGTGGCTCTTCTTCAGCTCCTGGCCGGCCACGGCGGCGCCAGCAAGCATCGCCCTAACGAGCGTCGTCGCCGTCCCGGCGGAGTAGAGGTTGCCCCCCAGCCCGCCCTGGATCTGCTCAAAGATGAAACACAGTTGTAGATCGCACCTTGTTAGCAGTTGCAGAAGCAGAGATGGCAGTGAGCGAGCGAGCGAGCGTTTAGGCTTACTCTTGTGACGATGGCGGCGAGGTCCGGCGTCTGCGCGGCGGGGAGGTCGAGGACACGGATCAGGTCGACGATGGTGGCGTGGATCTGGGCGCTCGACCGAACTCCTTGCCGGCTTTCCCTCCCTTCTGTTCCCTTTCTTCCCTTCC